>NC_133775.1:42132901-42267463 GCF_003597395.2 Chelonoidis abingdonii | reverse complement strand
TGAAGCCTCTGGTAATTGTCTGAGCCTCAATCAGTAGGCGGGGCATTAACTCAGCCAGGGCTTTATAAGCTGCGCACAAGTGACCAGGGAGCTGCAAATGGGGAGTTTGGAAGGGGAGTGGAGGGATGGAGGGGGGTTCCTTATCGGTCCTATCTGTTACCCTGTAGTCCCTTAAACTATAATCCAAATCATATTCCAACACCCTTTCTTTAAATCACCCTTTCATTAAGTAAGACATGCGGCAGAAGCCCAGAAGCAGAGTGGGGGCTATCCAGTTTATTGCGCTGAGTGTAGCATGTATGATTACCAGCCCTGTGGGTGGGTGCGTATGTGGTGCAGTCGGTGCAGAGCTCCTGGCCCTCAGAGACCACGTACGGACTTTGGAGGCCGAGGGTGGCAGAACTGAAGAAGCTAAGGAGGCAGAGAGGTATGTTTATGAGGCTTTCTGGGACACTGTAGAATTGTCCACCTCCGCTCAGACAGCCTCTGTGTTGTTGAGGAGGAAGAAAGGCCCAGGGAAGCGAGCAGTCAATGGAGCAAGGGAAACTTCCCATAGTTGGACCCTCCTTCCAGATGGTGCTGGGTTGCCTCTCGCACTGAGGTTACCTCTCCGGGGAGGGAACTCCAGTTGCTAGGAAAAGGCAGGTGTTCGTAATGGGAGATTCGATCATTAGAAACATAGATAGTTGGCTTTGTGATGACGGGGAGAACCGTATGGTGACTTGCCTGCTGGTGCGAAGGTTGTGGATCTCTCGAGGATCTAGACAGACTTATTGTAGTGCTGGGGAGGTCCCTGCCTGCAGGTAATATGGGATCTTGAGGAGCAATTACCACACAGGTGGGGTGCCAACAATTTCTTTATTAAAGAAAAGGAAGTGGTGGGAATTTAACAATGAAATACGAGGGATGGGTGTTATAGGTGTTTACAATAGACAATGATGGGGGTTCTTACTGAACAGTGTAGGGAGTTCTAACAGTGGGACAGTAAGTGAGTTCAGCACAATGGAATACTAGATAGTCAATAAGCAACTCAACTTTATATAGAAACAACTCTAGATACAGTGTGGAATGTAAACGTACCAAAAAGAGATGCAAATAAAATGGTAGCTTCTATATAGAATGGTCACAATCTTAGATAGATGTATTAAGTGGTTAGTGGCCTTATACACAATGTAACACAAGTATCAATGCAAATACAAGTATATCAGAAAAGTGGAGGCAACCAATGGTGGTTCATAATCACAAGTAAATGTGAATCACAGTGCAATAATACAATATGGGTGATAAGTGAAATTATGCAATGTAACAGTATAAAGTAAATTAATGACTTAATGTGAGGCTGGGATAGCAGATAATCTCAAGAGTGTACCTAAAGGCTGGGTCAAGGAACAGAGGAAATTAAGAAACACAGTAAAAGAACTAAAAAAGAGCCACCGTGGCTTAACAACCATGTAAAAGAAGCAGTGAGAGATAAAAAGACTTCCTTTAAAAAGTAGAAGTCAAATCCTAGTGAGGCAAATAGAAAGGAGCAGAAACACTGCCAGCTTAAATGCAAGAGTGTAATAAGAAAAGCCAAAGAGGAGTTTGAAGAATGGCATTGGAAGGGAGAGTGGCTGGAGTACACTGTGTTATAACTATCCTCAGCTGGTGTATGGCTTCTGTAACCTGCACTAGAGCATAGAAGCATAGAACTATATCTGGTTGTTGGTTCTCGGCTTCTCACATGCTGCTTTGGGTAGCTGTGTAGGGGAAGGTAGTTATCCTTTCCTATGAGTAGTCCAAGTTCAGTTAAAACCATTTGAGTACCTATCCTCCTCTCCATGGGCTTCCACAGCCTGGCAGGAAAGTATGCAATGGCACCCAGAGTGTCTTTCTTTCCTCCCAGGGGAATTGCTGAGTACTACAGCAGAATAGGACAGGGTGAATACTCAGTCACTTTTGGCTCACCCTACAGCTGCTTGTGGAGCTGTGGGGGAGGAAGTGACCTGTATCTCCTCCCAATAGCAACAAGTCCGATTCCAACTTCAGTTTAAAAATCAGAGGGCACAGTTCAGGAAGCACATTTTCATTTCATAAATACAAAATTTCTTCTTAACACACACTCAGGTGCCCCAATGTAGAGCCATAGGGGGCCTCAGGTTGGACATCCTGGACTAAATTAATGTGTATCAAATATCTTTTGTTACCAGATACTGTAAATAAATTCTCTGATAATAAATATGCCCATGTACATTTTTAAGCTGTTTCAATTCTAAAATATCTGACTCTGAACTTGATTGAGCCCTGGGCTATGCCAACAGGAACAGTTCCCTGTTGCAGAAAGCCCACTGTGCTAGGGAGGGGGTTGTTGTGGTGTAAGATGCACACAACCTTCAGTCCACCAGAAGGTTTGGAGCTGGTTAGCACAACTCCCAAGGTGAGTGCCACTGACTGGGGAGGTCATGTAGACAGGGTATTGAGGGGATGAACTAAGGAGCTCCGGTCATAGGTATGTCTTATCTTGAGTGTTGCACCTAAATTGAGTCCTACCCTCCCAACCCTTCATTTGAGTATGGTAGAGCTTTTAACTCAAGTTGGCTGGTGGGCCAGAGGATGTAGTTATACCAGGAGTTAGCAGCTGACATGAGTTATGCTAACACAATCGCCGTGTGCTGCTCAAATATTATTTCACAATGTGGCCTCTCTCACTTAAGCTAAGCTAACTCAAGAGGAGTTAACTCTATAGTGAAGACATAGCCTCAAAGCTTGTTCCCACACAGAAATCCCAGAGAAGTGTGGCAGTACAAGCATAATCTACCATCCCTAGGGACTTTTGGGCACAGCAGCCTGCATTTGTTTCTAACCTTGCGTATGTTGTATAGTATGATTTAACATTGTTTGCTACATGTTTAAGCAACTGGTTGCCAAAGCACAATGCATTTTAGCAGCAATCAAAAATATTAATGAATTTATTTTTCTCCCTTTTGAATGAAAATTTGGGGGCTTCAGGTGAGCCATTGAATTATTGTACTTATATGAATGTGTTTATTTCGATCATGAATTTGTTTCCTGTGGAGAAAAATAAAGCTGCGTATGTAATTATAATTGTTAAAAGGCTTACACCAGGCAGGTAGATGACTTTAATTGGTATATTTATTCAATACACTAAGGTTCATATGAGACAGATAATGCAAATGATTAAATTATCTGCAAACCACAGAGCACTAAAAGGGATCTTGACATCTATTTTAGAGTAAATGTTTTATGAAAATTATCATCTAGTTCTTCTCTTAAATTTAATTTTCCTGTGAAGGGGGTAGAAAATAGGCAGGGGGAGGATCCCGTCGTTTTTGTCCAGAGTTTTGCATTATTTGATTTAACATCTTCAATATTCCATTTTGAAATTGTAAAAATCTGCAAATTTCTTCTTTGATCTATGCAACAGAGGAAAAATATATTTGCAGCCTTCAATTAATTGTGGCAAATGTTTACTCATGTATTTCTGTTTGGAGTGTCTACACTTAAATTTCATCCAGGACTCATCTCCATCAAGTATGCAATGTTGTTTAATTATTAAGAAACCTTACAATGTGACATGTTTAATAATAATATTAACTCTTTTGGACTGTTACTTCCAGTATTCATGGCTCTGTTGCTTGGACTGAACTAGAGCTGTGTGAAATGTTTGTATCAAAGCCAGAAACCACATGGAAACTCAGCTGGTTTGAGTTTTCACTAAAAACTCATGCTATGTTCTTTGATAGAGCCATAAAAGTTCATGAAACATCTGAGCAAACGTAGGCAGATTTTTAAAAATTAACTTATGTGATTGCCTCATCTGGGTTTCAAAACCAAAGGAAACCTGGAGGCTTAAACTAAATTTTGCTTTGAAATACTGTATTTGTTTAAACCATGAACTCAAATCAAAATAAAAACTTGATATTTGAGAATCTAACCAACTGACACTAAAACACTTCCACATGAACCCAGATGTGAAGAACTTCTTGCATGATCCATTCGATCATGTGGAAGTTTTCGCAGCATATACTACTTTTTCTGAGCTATATCATAAAGTAATAGCTTGTTTATGATGATGTGCCTCAATATAAGTTCATACTGGGCTCAGTCCTGCACCACTTAAGTGAATGAGAGTTTTACCATTGAATTGTATGGATCAGTAGGATCAGACCCATTCTGAATTATTGTGTAACTTTTAGATTTCTTACACATTTCAGCCAGGGAATCAAATGTCAATATGGATGCACAGTATCCTGTACTACTTTACAGAAGACGACTTTTTAGTTGTCTTCTGAAATGGTGATACACCTCAAAACACACCCTATTTATTCTTTAACTTTGTGTGTGTGTTCTGCTATAACTGGCACATGCAAAATAGTAACCCCCAAAAGAAAAATACTTGCATAAATGCAGTAACAATAACTTCATTGGGTACAAATAGACAAAAGTGCAAGGTGTGTAAATAAACTTTGGAAAGCTGGCACCCATGCAGCTGTGCATGCGCTGTCCGGAGGAGGGAGTGGTTCGCTCCAGCGGGATAGCGAGGGTTCATCATCACGTTCTGTTTCTGCAGGGAAGTGTTTGAAGCCCGTGCTGTGCATCTATTGTGGTCTCCTCTCTCCTGCCTTCCTTGGTGTTGCCTTGTAGAGTGTGAGACTACATTAACAATAACGTATTTACCCTTGAGGGCTTAGCTGAGTGCTAGCACCAAGGCATTCTTGGGAAATATCCCACTTGATATCAACACGGTTGCTTTAGGAGAAACTCAGGGAACTCATGAGCAGGTCCCCAGACAATCCTCTGATTAGAACTTGTTTAAAATGTATACTGCATATGTATATAATGTCTTTTGTCTAGCAAAAAAGATGTCCCTGGAACCTAATCCTCCCTATTTATAGTCATTGTTATGGGGAAATTGGATTTGCTTAACATTGTTTCGCTTAAAGTTGCATTTTTCAAGAACATGACTACAATGTTAAGTGAGGAGTTACTGTGCTCCAGACTATCATATTTTTCTAGAGCATTTATTTGGATGATCTGAAAACTCTCAGTCATAGGCAGCATACATCTATTTGCCACTGGACCTTGCAAGTAGCAAAGCTGCCAGTTGAACTTTTCATATTGTGGGGAAACCTGAAGTGCAGTGTTACCATTGTGTGTGAAAGGAATGGTACAGGGAGCCCTGGGTTGCCATTACATAGAGTTGCTGATAATGACACTTTAAGTAAAATCTTATGCAAGAATAGGTGGTAGTATCCAATCCTGAAAAAAGTTTTTTTTTCCAGTGTCACACTGCACATTACTCAGAGTAAGGGATCCTACAGAGTCACACTATTCGAAAAGGAGCACTGGGAGACAGTCCAAAGATTGTCTTCCCAGAATGTGCACCTCTTCATGGGGTGCAAATACTCCTCCCCATCCCCACTGCTGGGCAATGAATTATATGGTGGAATGGAGTCAGGGCTCCGCCTCTTCCCCACCTTTCTTGGGACATAATGTGTCCCTAATAATAGCGAGGAAGAAGTCCCTGCACTGAGCACTCAAATGAGTGAAAGGACTTAGAATTCTGCCCATCCTTTGCATGTGTCACACCAGGGAAGGGGACAATTCTTACTCCCTCCTCTCCCACTCAGCAGCTGCATAACCTGGATAGAATCTTTGGATTAAAGAATTTACTTCCTTTTTGGGGTAGACAATCAATCATGAGTTTATCCTGAATTTGACCAATGTGTTAGTTATTTAGTCCTATCTATGAGTAAATCCTTCTAATCAGAAGCACTACACAACTTGAGTAAAGACAGCAGAATCTGGCCTTTAGAGAGCTCCATCAGATGCATGTCAGTATTACCACACATTACAAGTTTTGCAGAACATGATGGACTTAGAGAACATCCAAGTGTGATATAGTATGTGTTTAGGTTACAAAACAAATAGGGTGGTTGTTTTTCTGTACTTTCCTGTTGTTTGACAATGTTCTAAACAGACATTCAAATATAGGATAATTTAGAAAGATTATGCAGATATGAAATAGATGTTTGCATAAAGTGCATGATGAAATGCCTCACTTCGTTCTTTTAGGGAGGTAAATATGCCATTGAAATAAAGCTTTTTTCCATCTTCATGCAGAACTTTCCATAAATGAACAAAAAGCTTCTAAAAGGGAAAAACTGGCAATTGCAGAAGTAAGCCCTAGACAGTTAGCAAAAGAAAAATCCAAACAAGCTGTTTTATTTTTATTTTTAATTTTTTAAGGTGTATAAAAATGAAGTGGGCAGATTTTTAAAGATGTTCAGTACTCAGAAGCACCTCTTTTTCTCAAAGAAGGTGCGGGGTGAAAATCTGGCCACTCCATTTAGGTACCTAAATAGGGGATGAGTGATTTTGAAAATCTGGTGTTCAATGCTTGCAATTTTGAATGCAATTATTAATAAAATATATACATTGTATACACTTACCTACAATATATACAGGAACTGAGCAATTAAATATCCTATAACTACTGTTTGTCTTTTAATTGGGGGTCAAATATAACTAGACTATGGCATATATTTACCATTTGTAGTGCTCTATATTTACAATGAACATTTATGCCACCATCCCCTCTTTTCTCTAATTCTTCCTATGTGCATTTTACATCTAACACATTTAAAAATCAGATTTTATTTCCCCACGTAACAGAGAATTGCAAAATGCTGTTTCAAATAGAAATATATACAGCTGTTCACCAGACAGGATCAGAAGTGCACTTGCACTGAACTCAGACTGCTTCTTTTGGAGGCAAAGCTGATTGGGAATATTTTGATGAAATGTTTCTTCCCCAGAAAGTGCTGCTCCATTGAAACTGTTCACAGGAAAGGGTGAGTGTTGATGAATTTCCCAACCTGAAAAAAAATAAGTTTAGAAATTGTCAGTGTCCCATTTTGGCATGTTCTAAACATTAATTTTTTTTTAATTCAAAATTTAACTTAATTTATAGTAGAAAAAGGTCAAAATGAAATGTTTCAAAATTCTGAAAGTGAAATGTTTGTATTGACCCACACTGAAGTTTTGTTCTGGTTTGTCTGAATTTTTTTTTTATAGGAAATTTTTTAATCTCAAAAATTCTCATGAGATAGGAAAATAATTTCCTTTAATTGGAAGCACCTGAGGACCTGTTATAAAGAATGATCTAGTGGACCAGCAATCTTTAGTTCAAATATATAATCTCATGATTTCTATTGAAACTAATGGCTAAAACATGCACTGAATGGCTGTCTGTCTTCATTTACATGCTGATGGTGGCTCATTATTTAAAAAAAAAACAGCACACTGAGGTGAATAAAGTCATGTGACTTATGAAGACTTCGGTAACAGGTAATGCACTTAAAACTATGGTCTCTTGAGAATAACACTGTCAGGTGTACACAGCAGCGAACATCATGCATGCTTGGATGGGTTTAAGAAGGCATGGAAAGAATGCTGAGAAGTGAGATATATTTGCAACTGCTGATTACTCTCTTTCTGCAACATTTAACCTCTTGTGAATATTGAATCATTTACAGACTAATTCTGTGTTAATGAGCATAAACTGGCTTACTGATGCTACATTGCAGTTTTGTCCTCAAAGTCAATACAAGGGAAACAGCTAGAGATTTTCAATTAAAATAATGATATTTTATAAATTGATTATTGATTAAGATGACATGAGAGGATGCTTGTTATGACCTTGTGATAAATGTCTACAATTACAGGTGCCTTTGTTGAAGCCATGATCTGAAGTTTAATGGCAGAGTTCTGGTAGGTTTTTACATAAACTTGCAACTTGATTTAAATCATCAGGCTGATCACAGACAGGTCCATAACACATCAGTTCCTAGACTAATGAACCATATATCCTTGTCAACTTTAGTAATGTTTTGACAGCTTTTGCCTCAATGCCTTTGAATTACAAGTGTGTAGAGGTGTATTGCTTACTGCTACAATAGGTCTTTCCCTAAGGATATGGTAGGTCACATTTACTGAATCTGAATTGGTTAACAATGACAACAGATTAATGTTGTAAAGGATGCAATCAATTTTAATAGTTTTAATTACATTTTTTGTAATTAAGTACGAATAGATTACATAGCAATCCCAGGCATTATTTTTAAGTTGTATTTCCTTAAAATGTTTATGATGTAGATGACTTACAAAGCAGTGTGATTAGTATTAAAGTCACAGAAAACTTTGTTTAATGTTAAGATTGTGATATAGACCCACCAAACCAAGTGAAACACCCAAATCTAGCTGACATAAAGCTGTATATCAGAAAAGCAAGAAAATTCAGATTTGTAGCTTAGAAAGCTTAAGTAACTTTTTACCTTCAAACTGTTATTGTTTGTGTGATACAGGAGTAGTGTAAAACACATTTAAAAATAAAAAAACCCACCAGCATAACCTTTTTACTATACAGCCCTCCTGTCTAGTAACCTTCTTTAGTACAGCAGGTGTCCTTTTATATTATTATCCCTAATGCCTTTCTGGGGCTCTTTTTAATTTGGAAGAGCCAAACATCTGCAGGCCTGAAGTGGGCACTTTGTAATTAGCTTGTTTCAACTCCTTCTCTTCTAGCAGCAGATTAATTTTTCGTAACTCCTGTTATATTCTGTCTCCCCTCCCCCACTTTTTCCCTTTCTTATTCCTGAGTTAATAACTCTCACTGTCTGTGTCTCTCATTGGTTTTGATTTCATGTGGGTTGGGGGGGAGGGGGGTGCGTGATGCAAGCAAAAGGCCTATTCCTGTTAATCAGTATAGAGGTAACACTCCCTCTGAAGACCCTTTCTCACACACAACTAGTTTTTTAGTCTTCACAGTGAATTTCCTTTTGTTCTTTTGACTTTTAGGAAGTTTTGTTTTTGTGAGGGACTTTTACTTGCCTCTTCCAGCTAACAAGACAAACAAGAATAAAGCAAAACAATTGAAACAAATGACAGGTAGGTGGCATTAATGTAAAATACCTAGATTTGCTTAGAGTGAAGTCTAAATTTCCTTTTTTGGGGAGAAGGGGTGGAAGGGTTAAATCAAAGCTTGAAAGTTACTTCAGCATTTTAAAAGAAAAATAATTTAGGGCCAGATTCTCCTATGAAAGAGCAGGAAAACTGAACCTGGAAATGTGGTGTTTTCTTATTATACTAAATTGAGGAAAGAAGGGAAGGGCTGGCCCTGCACCCAAACCTCTGGCCCTGTACCTTTGTGCTGTTTCCAAGCACATAACCCTCTAGGACCCTGGCTCCTGTGGAACTGTGTTTGTATGAGCTGCTCTCCATATCGCTTCCCCCTCAGATCTCCTTTTCCATAGCAAGTTCATCTTATAGGGAGAGATGGTGCATAACTTAATGCTGCTAACATCAGCATTAACTTTGGTCCCAAAACTCCATGTGGCTCTGCAGCAGGTAATCTCCTGGAGAGCTGATGTTCCCCTGGCACTGCTCCCTTCGGTTCATGGCCTGTCCCATCCCCATCCTCATGGAGTACCCAAGGAGGTACTCTCTTTTCCACCATTCTATGATAGCATGCTAGGACGATGGTATTCCCCCTTTCACTTGGTCCCACTGTGTTGTCCTACAGCCCTTCTTTTGAAGCAGAAGATAGAATAGGACCCATAACTTCATTTGTTATTTCTATAGTAAAAAAAAAAAAAATCATCTCTCTAAAATGTATTCGAAGCTTGACATAAAATACCATAACCCCCATTATAAATATGTAATTATCTGCTCAATAGTCCATTATATCAGCTTTGGAGTCATTGTCCTTAATGTATTATGATTTCTTAAAGACTGTTTTAGTTCATGGATCACTGACCTTGAAAGGCCTGTGACAGTCTATTAAGTAAGTGCAGATGATTCAGTCTTTAAAAATCCTCCTAAAATGTATCATAAAATGATGAGCTAAATTGAGCTTCTATTTTACCTCTTCAACCTCAACAAAGCATCAAGAGTGCAGAAGTGTACCTAAGGGCTGAAATGGAGTCTGTTATGGCACGTATGCAAACCCTGTTTTTAAAACTAGGGGCTTACTACGCACTGTGGAGCGGGAGGGAGAGAGGCATTTCCCCTTGTTCAAGCTGCATAAAGGCTACCCAGTATTATACCCTTTGCGCTCAGGGCTGCTACCAGATGTACCTAGCAGAGGTTAGTGTGTAGGTGGAGCTATGCTGCACCCCTTAAAGTCATATAGCATTTTTTCAGCCCCCTGCACACTGGGGAATTTAGAGCTGTGTTTAAATAGCACAAATGACCCCTAAATAACATTTTCCCCTCCCCCTTACTTGTAACTCAAAATATACTGGCTGAACTTCATCTCTTTGGTTACAATCAATCAGAATAAATTTGAGAACTTCTAAAACTGTATTTTAAAGAAAACCCTTTAGGGTATGTCATGGGCTGGCTGGTCCTTTGAGGCAAGCTGGGCTCAACTTTGCCCATGTCTATCTCTCAGTCTTACTGGTGAGTTGGCAACCTAAGGGATAATTAGTGACTCCAGCTGGGTATAATGAAGCTTAATTAGACTGACCCCAGCTGAGGTGGTGAAGCAGTGAGCGCAGTACTTAATTAGAGCTGGGAATTCAGTAGTGGCAGGGAAAATAAGGGAATAGTTCCTTTTTGGGTTGAGCCTGAGGAAGTCAAGCTGAGCCCACCCTGGTAGTGGCAGGGATAAGTGTCTATGCATCTGTTGAGTTAGGTCTGGCAACAGCAGACAGAGACCTATAAGGAATACGCTAAGCTGCTGTGGGGGAGACTCTGAGATAAGGCCTAAAAGAAGTAGGGAGGTCTTCAGAGGTTAAACTACTGGAGTCCCTGGTGAAAGGAAGCAGTAGGGGAATCCTTTTAGGGAAGAAGCAAGGTAAGAAAAGTCCTGCAGGGGCAAGGAGAAGATATCAAGAAGCAGAGGACTTCAGTGGAGCTTGTGAAGAGCAGAAGAACTATTATTCTGGGTATTTGATTTGGACTTTAAGCAGGACCTTTCACTATCCTGGACGGGTAGTGAGCTGTTACAAGACTTGGCTGGAGGGTTGAGCCATGGGGGTGGGGGGAACCCAGAGAGGGAGTCAGGAGAAGATAGTGGCTGGGTCTAGCCATTGTAGCCAAGGAATTATCCTCCCTGCTGGCAGTGAGAGGTGAAGTCCCCTGCAATGCTGCATTTGGGAATGAGAGGGTGCCGTGGAGGTGAAGATGTACCCTTAGTGGGTTGGAAGCTTGTTTCTGAATTCCTAGCCCACAGTGAATTTTTACAGTGGAGTTTTAGACTGGAAAAAAATCTGACAGCATTTGTATTTAACTCTATGGGTTTATGGCCCCTTGTACAGCTAGTTTTAAGTCCTTTTACCGTGAACAGGACCACCTGTCTGGGCTAACCGATGGAAGATGAAATTGCTCCTGTAAAGATATTTGTCTTGTTTCTGTGACAAGATAATCGTTATGTTCGAAGTGAATTTAGAAAGTGAGCTTTTTGAAATGTGAATATTGGAGAAACTTTGGACTCTCAAATTCCAATTACAGTGTGACGGCAATTTGTTTTGTTCAAAACTAAGACATTTAGCAATGATTGACATTTTGAAAAGTTATTGTTAAACTGAAGAGAAAACTGTTGGTAATTACTAACTGTAACTGGGGTATATGTATATGGGTGCATATGCATTAGTGCAGGAGATAGTCTTTCCAGAACACTGAAAATCTGGCTCGAGGATGAGACTTATTGAAGTACTAAGGTTTCCCTGAAAAATGTTGCAATCTGGATGTGACTTTGCATTTTAACTTCTTCCTTCCTTCAAAACTACATTAAAATAACTTTAATTCTCACTAAGGCAACAGTAACATCCACCTCAGTATTCCTTCGCGTCTGTATTTGTGGTAATTGAATGAACTTAAATGCATTCCAAATGTAGGGGGCTTGATTCTCCACTGTGCCTGATCTCTGCTTTTGCACAGTGGAAAGGGGAGGCTCTGGTGGAGTCATCTTTGGCCCCTTCATTCTCAGCTGTCGGGGGCAACTTTAACTTAAGTCACTAACATCATGTCCCTCAGATCTCCTTTAGTGTCCAGCCCCTGAGTGTCACATCCCTTTCCTCTTAGAAATGACAATAGATTTTTTTTCTCATCTCTTGCTCTCAATGTGCTTTACAAAGGAGGTAAGGATTATGCTGCGAGGAGGGGTTCTGGTACAGGAGATAGTGGAATCCAGCAGCAGAACCATCAATACGTGCTTTACACAGGCAGCAATTCCCTCTACACAGTGTAAATTTCCAAACAGTTTTAATTCACTTTACCAGGTAATGCATGGGATAGGCAGTGCAAAGTGAACTTGTCAGCTCCAAGAATCTGATCTACCTCATCTTAGAACTCTTATTAGTATAATAAGCTTTATTTGACATTGCATACAGTGGTATCACTGTACATCACTAAGTTATATTTTTAATGCACTCAACACCTTTTACTAGGATACCAGTATTGGAATATATAAACTATTCATATTTAACTCTTGGATCCAATGAGGGAAAGAGAAAATTGAACAAAATATTGTTCCTGCAAATCCCATCCCCTTTAGGGTTAAGGAATCGTGTCAGTCAGATTCATCACCATCCTTTTGTTTTCAATTGGGTGGTTGTTTTCAAGTTACGGTTCCAGACCTGAAACTCTCTTCCATCTCAAATAGTTCCTATTCACATAAGAAATCAATGGGGTTAGTCATGTAACTGCTATTCATTCACTCATGTGGGATAGTAGGATTGGGGCCTCTGATGGCCCATTCTTCCTAACCTCTAGGTCATTTCAAGATTATTGCTTTTAAACTGTGAACCAGTTGAGACATCACAAGCATTTAAAACTAGATGGGGCAAAGCTGGAAAGTATACTATAGAGAACAAAGCTGTAATGGCAGTGGGATAGATTGGATGTATAACTTTTCTGGTTCTGTTTAATTGCTCATTTATTATTGCTCTTACCCACTATAATTAAATTTTTCAAGTGATAATGTTGTTTATGGCTTGAGCACACCCTTTGAATGGACTCCCCTGTACATACAACTACCTCCCCTTCGCCCCCCCGCTGACATCAGATCTATTTTGTGGTTCTCATCTCAGTCAATCAGGTATATGTTTTATTTACCATGAATCTTTTAGCAGATTAATTTATAATAACATTATCATAATGTTGGAGTTTTTCACATAATAATGAACTATAATATCAGAGACATATTCTTCTCTTGATATGTGGGATCTGGGGCAAAATACAGCTGTGGTACAAAGACATACAACATCAGACAACCTGCAGACATGAAGGTTAAACTTGCTCTGTCACCCTAAGAGCTTCAACTGTTGTAATATCAACTTAGGAGAAAGCTTGCCGTATTCTTTGCTGTACCTCTTAGGGGACCGCATGCTTCCTGGCAAGGACTCTCTGTAATCAGTGCGACCATATATTCCAGGAACTTTCTATATATAATATATGGGAGTTCTGTATATATCTATTTTCTGATGTCTTAAGACTGCCAGGCATGCTTCAAATCATATAGGCCGATATGCAGTCTACGTGTAAAGAACCTTGCAGCAAGCAGTCTCACCTTAACCACGTCCCACACAATAAGAATAGAGTTACTGGGAGTTATGTGGCTAAGCTAACCTTAACACCTGGACTTCATTACATTCAATAGATGTCTGGCACTCAGGGCCTGATCCAGTTCCCATAGACATTAATGGGACTCTTTCCACAGACTTCAGTAGGTGTTGGATCAGGCTCCAAATGAATGTTGACAGCACTATTAAGATATTAATAACTAGCAATGGGACCTAACCAAGACCCCCCCAAAACAACTGCATGAAAACACTGACTCCTAATTCGAGACAAGGATTTTGAAAAGAGGGAAAAAAGTGCAGATGAATGGAGAGGCACTCTCTCATTTTTGTTGTGAAAAATCTAAAACAAAACAGAAAATGACAGCATATGATTATACCTAAATAGACCCATTTGTTACAAGTTCAACAGTGAAATACTGCTATCGATAGTGATGACATTATACATATTTGTGTTATGCTTAAGACACATTAATGTGATTCATGGCGGATTCAATAATTTTCCTGTATCGTCCCCATAGAAGGGATGAATGCTAAAAAATTAGCAAATTAGTCAAGATTTTAGCTTGACATCTATTCTAGCTATTTTAAGATTTTCTGTAGCACCTATCACCATTGCATCTAAGATGTCTTTTCCATAACACTTACATTTGAAGAATTTAAATTTGTCTTCAAAATATGCCTAATAAATTGTTGTTTTAAGTATATCTAAATTTATGCACAAAATGTATGTATGTGCTACAATTTATTTTATTTCCATTTACTATTGGCCATACCTGAAAATCTATGGAACACTGAACAGTGAACCTGATGTATTGAAATAGGATGAATTCCTCAGTGTGCGTGTAAAAAATGTGTTTAGTAGATAGCTGTGTAATAGGCAGAAAAATGAAATAAGAGATGAACCCTAGAAAAAAGTGGGGAAAAATTATTAGAAGGTAGTCCAAATAATATGCAGTTTTTTTCATATAAGTGCAGCTGTTAGTAGACAGTGCTAAATAGAAATTTAGGACATTCAATCTGTATATGCTCTTGAGTTCCATACACAAATCTAGAGCAATACATTTCAACCTGAGTAACTCTCGTATCTTGTTTGAGCCAGAGATGACTGAAAAACCTTCTTGCTGAAAAATGGGATTTCATAAAAAAAAAAAAAAAAGAATTTTCACTGGAAAATGTGGTTCTCAATTAAATATTTCAAAGGGAAATTCCAAAATGAAACAAATTTTGCTGAAGGAAAAATGAAGCTGTAACTTTTCCAAAACTGAGGAAACTTAAACTACAGAGTTAGCAGTTAGTTTCACTTTTTTCTTTGCCACTCTAGCTTTTCCAAAGTAAGACAGTTTGAAAAGTGTTAGGGTGGAAAAAGTGAAACAAAATCTAGACATCACTAGTTCTATTACATTCAGTGACCAAAAAAAACCGTGAATGAAGCATATTTCAAATAGAAAAAATTTTGTTTTGCTTTGAAATATTCTCATCAGAAATTGTGGAGGAAAGAAACAAAGCAAACCTGAATGAAATCTTTTAATTTGTTTGTTATGGGGGTGGGGGAGGACAGGAATTTTGATAAGCCCTTAACCAAAGCTTATTCAAAGAGGATCTTAAAGTTCATATTCCACAGATTTTGGGGCCAGTTGTCTTATGTTTCTGGTCCTCTGAATTTGCTAGTAGACATTTTCATCACCGTCAAGAAGGTAGAATAAGAAACCTCCCCTAAATTACCTAAAAGTTTATGGCTTTCTCATAGATAACTCTCCTTTGCAGGGGCAGCTCTAGGCATTTTGCTGCCCCAAGCATGGCAGGCAGGCTGCCTTCGGCGGCTTGCCTGCCGGAGGTCCCCGGTCCCACGAATTCGGTGGCAGCCTGCGGGAGGTCTGCCGAAGCTGCGGGACCAACGGACCCTTCGCAGGCATGCTGCCGAAGGCAGCCCGCCTGCTGCCCTTGCGGCGACCGGCAGAGCGTCCCCCGCAGCTTGCCGCCCCAGGCTCGTGCTTGGAGTGCTGGTGCCTGGAGCCGCCCCTGCTCCTTTGTCCTAATTCTGGAGAACACGTATGTCACTTTTATGACGTGCATGAAGCTCATGTTCTTCAGGAGTTTAAGGCTGCTTCTGGTCCTAGGGTTTCACCATAGCAGTACGTTATACGGCTTTTAAGCAAATGAGTCAACTAAGCCCATAGGTCAAATGCTGAGGTGATGTAAATAAGCAAAGCTCCATTGACTCAGCTATACCTGTAGAAATTCTGTCACCATGTCCTTAGAAAAGTCCCAAACATAATCCAAGGGAAATTTATATATGAGAGTTTTAAACATATGTATTTAGTTTGTATATCCACTGTGTTGGAATGCTTTGTTGGAGACTTATAAACTTTCTTATAACATTCAAAACAATGACAGAATTTTCACAATAGAAACTAGCTGCAGTTTAGTCAAATTCTATTTAGACTACTGAAAGTCCAAGAACCAGTGAAGAGGACTTAACCATCATCTTCATACAGCTGTTGTGAGTGGTAATTTTATAACCAGATGAAGCAGAAAAACAATAATAGCTTTTTATTCTGTACATTTAAGTTACTGCATTTAACTTTAAATTTAACTACCCTGCAATTTTCTTTTCATTCAGCAGCACATGTGATCTTTTCCAAAGTTGTTCTTGTCTAAAAGTTATGTGAAGTTGTGAGGCACTTAAAATCAGATTCACTTAATGTTCTAAGATTTAGGAACACTCACTACAATAAAAACTTGATCTGTTTAGTGAAAACTTGAGTTGCCTGCATGTCAGACAAATGTGATGAAGGGAGGGGAATATGCTTTGGGCCTGATTCAAGCCCATTAAAGCTAATAGGCATCTTTCCATTGACTTCAATTAACTTTGGATCATACTGTTTCTTATTTAGTGTAACAGATTGTGATTTTCCACTTCATTTTAATAATGCATCATACAAGATTGTCCCCTTCTCTGCCTTTATGACTGAATTTGGTCAATCTAACTTGTTAGTAATCCATTCACTATATAAAAAGTTAACAGTAGATAAGACCAAAGCTCTGTTTTAGGGCAATTGTTTTTAAGTTATCTGAAAAAGCAGGTGTACAGTGAGGTGTCACAACTGGTTAGGTGAGACTAGATAAAATAGTGAGAAACTGTAGAGGGACCTACAAATCTGCAGCAGCTCCCAAGCAGCCTATCCGGGGTAATGCTGCATGTACACTTGACACCGTGCAGGCCTGCAGAAGAGACTTCCCCGGAGCCTGAGGAGTGCTGGGACCCATAGGCCCTTCTAGAGAACAAAAAAGGGCATTTTGGGAGAGAAAGTGTATCCCGATCAGATCCATGGCAGCTGCCCCGCCTCACAATGTAAGGATGACAGAGACTTGTATCACAGAAACTTGGTGGGATGAATCTCACAGTATTCTTGCCAGCAAGTTTAAGTATGGATTGGATGAATGGACTATAAGGTGGATAGAAAGGATGATAAGGTGGATAGAAAGCTGGCTAGACTGTCGGACTCAATGGGTAGTGATCAATGGCTAGATGTCTAGTTGACAGCCGGTATCAAGTGGAGGGCCCCAGGGGTCGGTTCTGGGACTGGTTTTGTTCGATATCTTTATTAATGATCTGGATGATATGATTGATTACACCCTCAGCAAGTTTGCAGATGACACTATACTGAGGGGAGGGGTAGATACGATGGAGGGTAGGGATAGGTTCCAAAGTGACTTAGACAAATTGGAGGATTGGGCCAAAAGAAATCTGATGAAGTTCAACAAGGAAAAGTGCAGAATTCTGCACGTAGGAAGGAAGACTCCAATGCACTGTTACAGGCTGGGGACTGACTGGCTAAGCAGCAGTTCTGCAGAAAAGGACCTTGGGATTACAGTGGATGAGAAGCTGGATATGAGTCAGCAGTGTGCCCTTGTTGCTAAAAGGCCAATGGCATATTGGGCTGTATTATTAAGACGATTGCCGGCAGATTGAGGGAAGTACCTGGAGCATTTTATCCAGTTTGGTCCCCCCACTACAGAAGAGATGTGGACAAATTGGAGAGAGTCCAGTGGAGGGCAAGTAAAATGATTAGGGAGCTGAGGCACATGACTTACGAGGAGATGCTGAGGGAACTGGTGTTGTTTAGTCTGCAGAAGAGAAGAGTGAGTGGGGATTTGATAGAAGCCTCAATTACCTGAAGGGGGGTTACAAAGAGGATGAAGGTAGGCTGTTCTCAGTGGTGGCAGATGAGAGAACAAGAAGCAATGGTCTCAAGTTGCAAGTGGATGTTGGATATTAGGGAAACTATTTCACTAGGAGGGTGGTGAAGCACTGGAACGGGTTACCTAGGGAGGTGGTGGAAACGCCATCCTTAGAGGTTTTTAAGCGCCTGCTTGACAAAGCCTTGGCTGGGATGTTTTAGTTGGTGTTGGTCCTGCTTTGAGCAGGGGATTGGACTAGATGACCTCCTGAGGTCTCTTCCAACCCTAACATTCTGTTATTCTATTCTGTGATTTTGTGACCTAAGAAAATAACATAAATGGGAAACACGGTGACGATGCATGCTAATGCATGTAGGAAGGAAAACCATTTTTACAACTTATTGGGTTCTAAATTAATTGTAAGTGCTCAGATAAAAGAATCTGGTTGTCATTGTGGAAACGTCCAGTCAATGTACAGCATCAGTCATAAAAAGCAGGCAAAACGTTAAAGAAAGTAATACTGAAAAGACAATATATTAAGCAGTGCAATGCCCTCACTTGGAAAACTTAGTTCAGTCTTGGCAATTGTATCTTAGAAGAGAGATAGCAAAAATAAAATGGGCTACTAAAATGTTTAAAGGCATGAAAGCCTCTTGCATTAAGAAGAGATTGAAAAGCTGGCATTGTTTAGATAGGAGATGCATTAACAAAGATATGACTCATGCTTGCAAAATAATGAATGGTATAGAGAAAGGTAAAGTGGGCACACTATTTACCCTTTCTCATAATGTGAGGATGACAGAGACTTGTATCAGACAAACCTGATGGGATGAATCTCATTACTGGATTGTTGGTATAGAGGGTTATAGCTTGGTCAGGACGGAGTGGGTGGGTGGGTTGTGAGGAGATGTTGCATTATACATCAAGAATATATACATTTGTTCTGAGAGCCAGAAGGAAGTGAGAAATATACCTCTTGAAAGTCTGTGAATGAAGATAAAAGGGGAAAAACTCAGGTGATATCATGATATGTGTCTACTGTAGACTGCCAAACCAGGAAAGGGAGGTGGAAGAGCCATTTCTAGAACAAATATCAGAAATGTCCAAAACACAAGATCTGGTAGTTGAGGGGGGCTTTAACTGCAATCTGTTAGACAAATAATTAAGCAAAACATAAAAACTCCAATAAGTTCTTGGAATATGGGGGGAGGAGGGCAACTTCTTATTTCAGAAGGTGGAGGAAGGAGCAATGGGAACAGTAATGTTTGGACTTGATTCTGACTAACGAAAGAATTGGTTGTGAATCTGAAGATAAAAGACCATTCGGATGAAAGTGATCATGAAATTATAGATTTCATTATTTTAAGGAAAGAGTGCAGCAAAATAAAAACAATAAACTTCAACAAACTCAGAAATCTGGTAGTAAGATCTCATGGGAAGAAAATTTCAGCGATGAAAGTTCGAGAGCTGTCCGTTTCTCAAAGACAATATTAAAGGCACAACAGTAAACTATCCTGATGCAAAGGAAAGATATAAAAAATAGTAAGAGACCAACATGGCTCCATCAGGAGCTCTTTAATTGTCTGAAAAGGAATCACCCAAATAGAGGAAATATGGACAAATTACTAAGGCTGAATACAAAAGACTAGCGCAAGCCTGGAGGGACAAAATTAGAAAACCATAGGCACAAGATGACAGGGGATATTAAAAGGCAATAGGAAGAGGTTCAACAAATACTTTAGGAACAAGAGAAAGATGAAGGAAAACGTATTGTCTTCTGTTTACCGGGGAAGGAGAGTTAATAATGGACACATTAAACCATCTGAGGTATTTAATACATATTTTACTTCAGTCTTCACTAAAACAAAGGTAAATTGTGACCAGATGCTTAACAATCCAAAATAGGAAAGACCTTAATGTTCTTTAACCTGTAAAATTAATGTATTCTAGTTAGCAGGGCCTAGTGAAATGCACAGGAGGGCACTTAAGGAACTAGCTGATGCAATCTCAGAACTGTTAGCGAATATCTTTGAGAACTCAGAGGATGGGTCATGTCCAAGAGGACTGGAGAAGGGCAAACCTAGTACCTATCTTTAAGAAAGGAAACAAAGGGGATCTGGAGAATTATAGATCTGTCAGCCTACCTTCAATTTCTGGACAGATGAAGGAACATGTTATTAAACAATCAATTTGTATGCAGCTAGAGGATAATAGGGTGATAAGTAATAGCTAACGTGGACTTGTCAAAAACAAACTGGGTCAAACCAACCTAATTTCCTTCTTCAACAGAGTTACTGGCATAGTAGATGAGTACTGGAGTGGGGAAAGCAGCAGATGTCATATATCTTGATTTTTAGTAAGGCTCTTGACAATCCCACATCTTCTCACGAGAAAACTAGGGAAATGTGGTCTAAACAAAAATATAAGTTGGGTGCACAACTGGCTGACAGTCTGTACTCAGAGTAGTGATCTGGTTCGCTGTCAGACTAGCAGGGTGTATATGATGGAGGCTGCAGAGAGAGATCAATACTGGGTAGCGGAGTTGAGAGCATGCATATAAAACTTGCAGCTGATACCAAGCTGGGAGGCGTTGCAAGCACGTTGGAAGCCAACATTAGCATTCAAAACAACCTTCACAAATGGGAGAATTGCTCTGAATTCAACATAAACAAAAGTGAAGTATTGCACTTAAGAAAGAAATATCAAATGCCCACCTACAAAATGGGGGAATAACTGCTCAACAATACTAATGCTGAAAAGGATCTGAGAGTTATAGTGGATTGAAAAGCAGGTATAAGCCAGCAATGTGATGCATTTGTGAAAAGCTGCTGCTATTCTGGTGTGTATTAACACGTGTCATACGTAAGACAGTCCTCAGCACTGGTGAACTCTCAGCTGGAGTACTGTGTTCAATTCTGGGCATCACACTTTTAGAAGGATGTGAACATATTGGAGAGAGTCCAAAGGAAAGCAGGAATAATGATAAAAGTTCTAGAAAACCTGATATATAGGAAATATGTGTGGGGTTTTAAAAATCTGGGCATGCTTGGCCTTAAGAAAAAAGACTGAAGGGAAGGGGAACCTGATAAGTCTTCAAGCGTATTAAAGGCTGTTATAAAGATGCTACTGATCAATTGTTCTCCATGATTACGTAAGGGAGGACAAGAAGTAATGGGATTAATCTTCAGTGGAGATCTAGATTAAGTATTGGGGGTGGGGGAAAACCTTCTAGCTGTAAGGGTAGTTAAGTACTGTAGTAGGCTTCCAAGGAAGGCTTTCATTTGAGGTTACAGAGAACAGGTTAGACCAGCGGTTCCCAAACTTTAACAACCTGTGAATCCCTCTCATTAAAATGTCAGATCTCGTGAACCCCCTCTTAAAAATGAATGTTTCCAGGGATTTTCTCCTTTACTTGAGTATAAATTATAAAGTCAGTGATCTTGGAAATATAAAATGACATGCTTATTACACACTGTTTATGATTATTATTTATCATTACAGTATTTTTATTACATTATGAAAACAGCAATACACTTCCAAGATCTCACTTTCGTAGCTTGTATCACTTTGAATAAGCCTGTTATAAGACAAGGCTCCTATGTTTCATCAAGGAGTATCAGATACGAAACCAGCATGAATGCATTTAAGAAGCCAATGTAAAAAGTTCCTCCTACACAAGCATTCAGGTCTTGAGCTGTCCAGGCAAACAATGCACATTACAACAAAGCTTAAACTTGTTGTTCTTCATAATTTTAAAAACTGTACTAGCTGCCTATTTAATTTAAAAAACTGCAAAAAATATCCACCTCTCTTTCAATTTCTTATAAAGAATCTTGAAGTTTAAATCCCTAGGGACAGCTCTGTCTGCCATTAGGGATTTTTTTTCCCAAGAACCCCCTGTAACATTTTGCAAACCCCCAGGCGTTCACAAACCCCAGTTTGGGAACTACTGGGTTAGACAGATATGTAAGAGATGGTCTCAAAGCAGGGAACTACAGTAGATTGCCTTCTGAGGTCCCTTTCAGCCCTACATTTCTGTGATTTGCTGAGAGAACATTCAATGAAACTGAATGACAAAAATGATGAAAGGAAATACCTTTTGTTTTTTTTGCTGGTTGCTGACATTCTTGCTAATATTCTATCATAAAAGTACAATTAAATTGGACTTTGGGATTCTTTGGCTCACTAAGATTCCTCAGTCCCATTTCATGTTAGAGTCCATTTATAAAGGATTTATAAATGTTTGAGATGCTATAAATATGTTATGGACATGACTAGTGTGTTAGAGATAGATAAGCACACTAGGAGATGGTGTTATAAAGGGTTATTCACCATGGTTATAAGCAACCTGTTGAATTCTCTAACAATCAATTAAACTTTTTATTAAAACATTTATTAAAAATTTATTACACATTTATGAACAAAACCTTATTATAAAGTTAATTTATTCGTCTGATGCTGATGTTAAGCAGAATTTTTGGTAGGAATAGAAAAAGAAAGGTATGAGTAGCTAACTTTCTCTGTCTTACTAGCTTTTACCTTTCATGGTGGGGTTTCACATTGTCTACTCAAGCAATCATTTTTCTTTCTATATGTAAGTAGAGTCTGAATGAGCTCTACCCTGACATCTGGTGGTGAGCTGTGGAAAAGGACTTCAGGGGCTGATCTAGTTTGCATAGGCTCACCCACCCTACCTAGCATGATGGGACTGCTTGCCCAAATGGTCACTGGCTGCTGGGGAATCCCCAGTTTCTTTATTACTGGGGCAGGAGTAATAAAGGGTGGTTATCCTGGTTGTGAATCAGGGATGATACAACTGTACTTGGCATTTTATGGCAGAGGGACTCGCACTCACTTAAGTAGCACTCGCTAGGCAAGGGACATGGGTTCCAAAGCCCAGTGAATTGAGAGAGACTGGGGATAGATGTTTGTATTTGGTAGTATGGGCCCCTTCTGAGAGTCCTAAACACCACTTTTATTTCTTCTTTCTTCACAGTGTAATGACAGAGCTAATTTTGACTCTGTTATGTGTCTTGTTATGTGCTATAGAGCTGAAATCACTGATTCCTAGGGCTAGTGGTTCTGATTGTGCCAGAACTGAGGCTTCCCTACTAACAGCTGAAATCACTGAGAGCTATGTTTAAGTAGGGGGGGTCTGAAGACGTGTTGGTGAGTGGCTAGCAGAATGGCTGGTGGAGAAGAGCGGCTAGCAGGGCAGCTGGTGGAGAGGCATGGCTCGTGGTGAAGACTGCAACAGAACCCCATGGAGAGGTATGTCAATTGGTCATCAGCCCGAGCAGCGGAGCATGTAAGGTGCCCCCATACCTCCCCTCTCTTCCACTCAGGCTGAGAATAAACTCTGCAGATGAACTTCTGAACTCTGGGGCTGCCCTAACCAAGGATAGAAACTGTAGAGGGGTGACTGTTGGGTTGCTGGACTTAAGACCCCAAGAGGAAAAGGACACTACCAAACTCACTTGGGGGTGGGTATTTTGCTCATGGTTTATGTTATGAATCCTGTTTGTGGTGTTTCCTCACATGATGCTGCACTGTTTCCCTTCTTTATTAAAAGACTTTTGCTACACTCAGATTCTGTGCTTGCGAGAGGGGAAGTATTGCCTCTTAGAGATGCCCAGAGGGGTGGTATGTAATTGTTCCAGGTCACTGGGTGGGGGCTTAAGCTGGTTTTGCCTTGTGTTATTAAAAAGGAACTCCTAGATACTGAACCTGGCCCTTGTTGCTGCTAACTCTGACGGGCAGAAAGGTTACATATACAAATAAGGGGGAGGAGGAAGGGAAGAAATATCCCAACATGTACTCATATCAGCTGGAAACTGCCTACTGTTTGAAGGCAGTAATTCAACCAAAAATTCATACAGTGGAACTGCAGGGCCTACTCTCTGTCAGTTAATTGTGCGAGTGATGAGGAACCTTGCTGAAGTGCCAACAGTTATCAATACTTTTGATTCAATTTAATTTCCACAGCTTAGTTTATATTTGCAATGAAACAAAGATATGTTAACCTACAGACAATTTGGCAATAACCTGCAATCTCCTGTCATGAAGAAAAAGGAGATGTAAATATTCAGTGCCTTTTATAAAAAGTAAAGTTCCTGATGTGCCAAATATCAATTAATTTTTTTGTTACCTCCAAGTTCCCATTCCTCCTGGGTAGTGATATTGTACTGGAAGAGTGTCAGATGTGGTTCAGTGTAATTGAGAACTCTGTGTGAAACATGCCAGATAATGTTATGGGTTACGTGGTTAAAAAACCAAAACCAAAAAAACCGCCAGACATGCCTCTTGAAAAGCAGTGAAGGATATAGGAGTCTAAAAAAATGCAGTTATTTTATGTTCTGTATTTTCTAACTACAGAAAATGGGTCCATAGATTAATACCAACATTCTTGCATATAATTTTCAAGTCAAATGGAAAATGACCACCCTTACCAGGGGATCCAGAGGCTCAGATATCTGCTAAACTGCTGGGCTCAAGTCTACTTTTACTATTGATCTAGCTGTTTTAATGCATAATAGAGAGGAAAATATGACAGTGGATACTGTGAGTGAGAAATATTTTTTTCCAGTTAGGGATGACCTCATAACTCATGAGTGGCAGAGTGAAGCGGAACTGTGAATGAGTTCTGGAAGGACATATTAGCTAGTGGGGTGAAGGGGGGGAAAGAAGAGAGAATGCAGTCAGAATTCCTATCTACATGAGAATTTCTAGGAATAAAATACTTTTGTCTTACTTTATAGTTAATTATCTGACTAGAAATTGTGTGTATGTGGCATTACTCCAGCTGAATGCTATTGGCATCTGTAGCTATTTTAAAAGTAATTAGCATGAGGAGAGTAAGTTTTATGTTAATGCTCAGAACAATGGCATCCACATCAGAATAGCAGCAATGTTTCCAGAGAGGCTATTCAGAACAGGCTACAACTCAGCAAGAGGAAAATGTGGCAAAATCTGGCTTTGAGTTAGTAATTTCAGTAGGTACGTAAGTATGGTCAAATCCTGCTGCAAGACACACATGCATCTACCTGAGGTCAGAATTTGGTTCTGAGTACATCCATAGTTACTATTGTTGCTCCACTTAACTTATTAAATTATATTTACATTGTCCTGATGAAGCCAATGGGACTCTTGCTTGAATAACATCTGAACAAGGACTGCAAGATTTTGCTTAAAGAATTGCTTATAGCTTCTGAAATACGGTCACATGTTAACTCTGTCTTTTAAATGGGTCACTAACAATATAATTATTGTGTTGCTATTACAATAGTAACGTTTAATAAACCAGAACCTTTAGCTATTTAGTAGCATTTTCCCTTCTCAGGGCTGCTTTGTATATAAGATCATTGTATGATCTTCCAGAAGCTTACTGCAACATTGCTCTTACATTGAATTGCATAGTAAGTACCTTGAAACTATCCATGTATATCCTTGAAGTCATTCAGTAAACTTAACCTTGATAACAGGTTTTTTCCTCATGGTGATGTGAGTAGATATTTATTACCATTATCTGTATTAACACTAAGTGTAGTCATTTGGCTTGCATGGTATTCAAAATATCTTCTTCATAAAAGCAAAGTCAGAGAGGGCCTGATTCAGGCTTGAACTCACTAGTAGGGAATTCCACTGGGGGAGGGGAACTTGCAGCTAGCATGAAGCCTCCTCCTCTCCTTCTCCACTTTGACAAAGGGAGCATACTGTAGGTGGGGCAGAGCTCTACACTATTAGGCCAGTATCTCACTGGAATAAAGTCTGTTAAGGATCACATGCTCTACTCTCTCTAAGGTCAGGACCAGGACGTTACAGAATTGGGGAGCAATTGGTGCAAATGGGCTGTGCTGAGAAGAGTTTGGGTACAAGGGAGATTGAGCCCATAACTCTTATTATTTAATATTAAATTTTCGTTCTAGTCTGAGAGGTATTGTGTACTCTTCAACAACCATAGAAGTAATTTCTGTGTTCCACATAGTACACAGAATTAACCTCTCAAACACATGTTCATGAAACCTTTTAGTAAAACCATTTTTCATACCAAACCAGCTCATTTTAATCATATTTTCATTATCACTAGACTGTAACTTTTCCCCCAAACCTTCACTTTAGGGCAGGGGTAGTCAAGAGGCAGATCATGAGCCGAATCTGGACCACCAGACACTTTTGAGTGGATCCCCAAATCTTATCATTATCGTTTTTTAAATTTTTTTTCTTGAGTGTGGACTATACCTTGACCAAGAAATTTGGCCTTTGACAAAAAATAACTCCTGCTTTCGGGGCTATGGGGCAAGGTTCCCTTAGATATTTTTAAATCCCTTTAATGAGGGAATGGTGTGGGAGTGGGGAAGTAAGAGAAAGTACAGGTCTCCTGTTCACTCTGTAACTTTTAAGAGGCTTTATCATAATGGATACACTCTCTGTGCACCCTGTTCCCGTCTGCCCCAATATAGTAGAAGAAGCCATCGCGCACTTTATTTCTACCAGGCAGGTATCCAGTGAGGCACTGTAGAGTAGAAACCACCTATAGAGAAGGAAAACTACACTCTGAATGGAAGCTTCCTTTATGATGAATACACAAACACCTCTGAATTTCACCACAGAAACATGGAACATTGTTTGTTTGCTCACTAGGATAGCCTCATGAGATATAATGCTTTCATGAAGGCCCTAGGGGAGACCAGTCATACGAACACAAATGAGTTGTCTTAAGATGGGGCCAAAAGTTTCTAAAAATCACTAGACAGCTGAAGAAGACAGGAAGAGAGTGAGAGAAACTGTGACTTTCTTTATAAATTCCTTCTTCGGAGAAATGGGGGCGGGAAGCACCACATGGTTCTTTTTACAGCTATATGCTTTCAGAGGTCCAGACTTCGAGTGGGGATCTGTGGACACAATTTTATAAGGGAGGACAGAAAGTATTGCCACAATTTTCAAATAAGGAACCTAAAGACACTTCATATATATGGCCTTGTTATCTGATGTGCTATGCTTCCACATAACCTATTGAAGTCACCACTGAAAACTAGGCCACTTCTTGGGACATAAATATAAATTTAGCAGCTTAGTTTTAGGATCCCTGGTTTGAAAATGTGCCCAGTAGCTTATCAAAATGTTCAAGACTGTAACCGCCAAAATCTCTGTGTCATGGTACAATTCCCCACTCTGAACCCCAGCGTCCAAGAGCTGGGGTACCAGCATGAATTCCTCTAAGCTTAACCACCAGCTTAGAACCTGTAGCGCTGCCACCAACCAGCAATTCCAGTGCCTGGTACACTCTGGTCCCCCCAAAATCTTTCCCAGGGAACCCCCAAGACCCAGACACTCTGGATCTTACCACAAGGTAAGTAAACCCTTTCCCCCACCGTGACCTCTCCCAGGCTTCCCCTCCCTGGGTTACCCTGGAAGATCACTGTGATTCCAACTCCTTGAATCTTAAACAGAGAGGAAAATGCACCTTCCCCCTCCTTCTCTTTCCCCCTCCCAGACTCTCCCTGAGAGAGACAGTAATCCTGACACAGAGAGAATTAGCCTTTCTCTTCCCCTTCCCTCCTTTCTCCCCACCAATTCCCTGGCGAATTCAGTCCCCGTCCCCTGGGGTCTCACACCAGAATAAAAAAACAATCAGGTTCTTAAACAAGAAACTTTTAATTAAAGAGAGAAAAAAATTATCTTTGTAAATTTAAAATGGAATAGGTACAGGGTCTTTCAGCTATAGACACTGGGAATACCCTCCCAGCCTAAGTATTCAAGTACAAATTAAAATCCTTTCAGCAAAATTACAAATTTGAACTCCTCCCAGCCAAAAGCACATTTGCAAATAAAGAAAACACACATAAGCCTAACTCACTTTACCTACCTAGTACTCACTATTCTGAACTTATAAGAGCCTGTATCAGAGAGATTGGAGAGAAACCTGGTTGCACGTCTGGTCCCTCTGAGCCCCCAGAGTGAACAACAACCAAAAACTAACAGCACACACAGAAACTTCCCTCCCTCAAGATATGAAAGTATCCTGCCTCCTGATTGGTCCTCTGGTCAGGTGACAGCCAGGCTTACTGAACTTGTTAACCCTTTATAGTCAAAGAGATAATAAGTACTTCTGTGCTATTAACTTTTCTTATCTGTTTATGACACCCTGCCTTCCACAGTCAGTTTTGACTAAGATCTTTTAAATGAAAATACTGGTTCAAGTAAAGGGCATGTGTGCATTTGGATTAAAGTGGATGTAAATTGGTTAGCAAGAAGTTATGAGCAATTAACCTATTGTGAATCAGTGTCTCTGCTCTGAGACTTAGGCTGTTGGTGCGGGCTAGTAATAATACCAGCTACTCCTTTTTTTTTTTTTTTTTTTTTTCTTTTTTTTTTAAGGTTCAGTGGTAGCCATGTTAGTCTGTATCAGCCAAAAAAAAAAAAAAAAAGGAATCCTTGTGGCACCTTGGAGACGAACAAATTTATTTGGGCATAAGCTTTCGTGGACATCTTATGAAATGGGTTCTAGCCCACAAAAGCTTATGCCCGAATAAATTTGTTAGTCTCTAAGGTGCCACAAGGATTCCTCATTTTTTAAGCACACAGCAAGGATTGCCAGCTCTAGCTAACACTGCATAGGCATTGGACCTTGTGCTATCTCCCCCTAGACCCAAATGCTGCTCTGGCTATACAATCCACCACCAAGCCCTTAGGATGTACTGACAGCCATGTTGCATGTCAAATAAATGCTTAGGAAGGAATATAGCTATAGAGAATATATATGGAACATGTAGTATATGTCTGTGGTCTCCAAAGGGTGAAGATTATTTTAGTAAATTATGTAGTTCATCAACTGACCATTAACTGTGGGGCTTGCTTCACCTATTGCTGAATTCAGAGATCTGTAGATTAATTTTAACTCTGATGACAATTGGCTGTAATGTTCCCTGTTGTCACTGCAGCCATGGAGGTCAGGCCTAATGATATGCCAAGTGCTCTTTGACAGTTTGCATACAGACGCAGTTTACTCAGGGTTCAGCACTGCCATTCTCAGAAGATGAGGAGGTATTGAACTGTCAGACTGGGACTGAACTGGTGACAGCTGATGCATTTTAGATCAGCTGCCTTTATGACTGACTTAATAAACCTAACTGGGAGCAAGCAGATTTTTTCCCCTTCAGTATTACTTTTCTTTTTTTTTTTTTAAAGGCTGTGAAAACATGTAGGCTTATTTTTAAACATTGTCTCTAACCTTTAATTTCATTTTGAAATCTATACGCATAAAAATGATAGAGGGTGTAAGACTTGAAAAAGCATAGATATTTTTTTCCTGTGGAAAGATTGATGGCAGAGAAATGGATTTTTGTCTCTATGGCCATTTAGCATTGGGCTCTCCTATCAGTCATTCATGCTCCTTGTTCTTTTCATTTAGATAGTACAAGGAGAGGTAATGCTAGGAATAATATCCATAGGTCTAAAAATTATGGTTAAAATATTTATGGCTTCAGAACATCCCATAATCAACAACTAGCCACTAGAAAATGACTGACATTTGTTCTTCTAAAGGATTTTACATTGTCATTACACTTTCAAGTTCAGAGCCAATTGCCCTGCTAGAAAAGAATTCAATTGTCTGATATGGGCATAGAGATGTTCCGGAACTGTATATTAACAATTAAAAGGCTGTATTGGGATTAAGTGATAAATCCTACCGTATCTCCTCTATCAAAGGTTCAGCAGCAGATCAGTTGTAGCCCCACTGCATGGGGGGAGGGATTTCTGGAAGGGCATGTGGGTAGTAGAACCCAACTATTTGGGGGTTCCTCAGGGCCAGCCCACAACATTTTGGCACCTGAGGTGGGGAGCTCAAATGACGCACCCATGCTCCTTGCTTGGGCCAAAACTTTGAAAGGTCTCCATTCTGCTGCCTTCTTGTTTTACTCCTCTCATGGTACTGCTCTGCTACCTACCCCAATAAAGGAGAACTAACAACTTAAAATGCCTTATTCAAAAATTTTAAGTAACACTTAACTTTCAAACACCTGAACAGCAAATGTAACTTTTCTTGTCTGCATAGGAGACACTGGCATTTTTATCTGTTTGAATAATCAAAGTGGTGCTTTCCGTGTGTTCTTGGTTGCAAAGATTTGAACTGCTTCCTGCTGAAGGTCTACAGTCTGGGCCAGCTCATGCTCTATTGAGATGGTTGCAAGGCCCACCAGCCCTCCAGTGTCATTGTGGAGCGTAGATGTGATTTTATTAACTTCAGCTTGGAGACGCTACGTTCTCCACTGGCAACTGTTACAGGAAGTGTTAGAAGTATGTGCAGAGCAACAAAAGCATTTCGAAAGAGGGTGGTCATCTTATTTGTGCACATATATTTCAGAACAGCCTTTGGAGTTGATCCTACTGAAATGTATCTTGAAAACTTGGAAATCATCATGTGTCCTGCTGAAATGTATCTTGAAAGGGCTTCATGTCATCACCTAAATCTCGCTACATATCAACTTCTCCAGAACAGCTCATATCAATGTGCAATGTCATCATGTGTCAACACTTACATCTATCAGAGCACAACGCCTGCAACTGCTGGTGTAGGTGTGCCTTCTGCGGTCAGGTCTTAGTGGTATAGTGAGGGAGTTTTGGAATATCATACAACATCCCAAATATACTGCTGTGTTCCTTGAGCTGCATGAAACATTCTTCAACTGACTGTATTGCACAATCTAGCACCTGGTTAAAGAATTCAACTTTGAATTGTTGTTTGGGGTCTCTTATGGGATTATCCTGTGCCTCATAATCAAAATGTCTTCTTCTTCGGTGACTCTTGTATTCTTGAATGGGTGGGAAAATAGCTTCAGTGTGAAGTTCCTCTGCCAACTTCTGTGCACTCTTCAGAACATTTTTTGAAATCCCTCATCTGACCGGTAAGACTGTAGGTATGACTTTGCTTTGTCCAGTTGTTCCATTGCTCCAGATATATCAAGGTCAACACCTTGGAGTCTCTTGCTTTACTTACAACATTTATTTTCAAACAGTATGTCATGCCACAACACTAAGCCACACAGAAATTTGAAGTTATGTATGTTTCTGGTGATTCCATTTCCCTCTGCCACTGTTCTCCCATGAACAGTTCCTGTCATAGCATTATCCTCCATAATGGCAACTATGGCATCATCTATCTTCCCAATTTGGTGTTTGATAGGCTTTATTGCCTCTCCACTCGACTTTCCCATTGTGTGGCACTCAGTGGTTTCAGTGTCAGAGAGGATGTTCCAGATGTTGCTTCAAAATTTGCCATCGATGAGTTGATGCAGAGAAAAAATACATAGATGCTTTGAATTACATTAAAAAATTCAGCAGCCTCACTAGAAGCTGATGCTGCATCACTGACCACCAAGTTCAATGAATGAGAACTATACGGGACAAAAAAAGCTTGAGGGTTTAACTCTCAAATCTATGTCTGCACTCCTCTGTTCTTTCCTCTCATGTTGGCAGCATTATCATAGCCATGACCTCTCATGTCAGCTATCGCAATTCCCTTATCTTTCAGCTTTTTAAGAAGCACATTTGTCATACCAGCTCCTGTAGTATCATCAATATCAATAAATTCTAGAAAATGCTTTCTGACAGTCACCATTGCAGGGACATTTTCACTAGGTTCTGTTGTTGTTACAAAATGCACTATTAAAGTCATTTGTTCTGTATGGCTGATGTCGGGTGTGGAGTCCAGAATAATGGAGTAGTATCTTGCTGACTTCAGATCTGCCACAATCTTCTGTTTGACTTTTGTTGCCAGTAACTGTATGATCTCATTTTGAATTGTTTTTCCAAGGTAGTGGTGTGCATCTAGAGCAGAGAGAATACATATGCACCAGCAGCAGACACAATTCTCTACACTCTGGGTCCTAGTGGTGCCCCGGCCCCATCTGGCACCTGAGGCGGCTGCCTCAGTTCACCTCATGGTAAGGCCAACCTTGAGATTCCTTGCACACTGTTGCTCAAGAAGAATGGTGTGGAGAAAGAGGTCTTACCACTACATGTCTGTGTATCTTTCTTACTATGGCGAGGGAGGCCATATACATATATCTGAGCGCCTCATAATCTTTAATGTATTTATCCTCACAACATCTGTGTGAGATAGGGAAGCATTTCTCATTTTATAGACAGAGAGCTGAGGTACGGAGCAGCTAAAGCCCAGATCCTCAAAGTTATTTAAGCTTTTAACTTCCATTGATTTCTAGGTCACACAAGAAGTTTGTAGTGGAATAGGGACTGATCAACTCCTCCCCCTACCTCCCAGTGCTTCCTGTGTGTTGCAGAACAGCTGTTCAGCAGCCTGCAGGAGGCACTGGGAGGGAGAGAGGGGGAAGGATGGGGACAGGGCATGCTCGGGGGAGGGGGCAGGAAGAGGTGGGGGTTGGGGGTAGGGGTGAAATGGGGGCAGGGACTTGGGCTGAGTGGGGAGGTGAGCACCCTCAGGGAAAATTAGAAGCCAGTTTAGGGGGTTTGCAAAAGTTTTTTAACCAAAATGGGGGTCCTCAGGTTGCTAAAGTTGAGAACCACTGTGCTAGGCTTCACCAGCCCTTCTGTCACTCTGCAGGTTAGCAATAGGCATACTTCAGTATCCAAGTGTCTCCCTGGAGCATGCAGCTTGTGTTCAGTGGACCAGTTGCTGCATTCACTGATCCGGAGCTTTCAAAAAGCAGTACACCCCAGCTTGCCAGTTTTACCTCAGATCACCTCTCTGCTTAACTCACAGCACCTAGATTTGTTTATTGTGAAATCAAGTGTATATTTATTTAACAAAGCACAGAGATTCAAGTGGTAGCAAGTAGAGGTATAAGAAACAAGTGGTTACATATAAAATAAAATCATAATATGCAAGCTAGAGCCTAGACTTAACTAACAAGGTACTCTCATACCTAATAAAATCCCTGCAGTGCTTTACAACCACGCAGGCTGTGACCCTTCTTTCATAAGACAAAAGGCAAAGTGATAGCATGCATTAGGTAAAAGATTCAGCATTGCTTTACATTTCAAGAATACCTCCTTCCTGTTGAGAGATTGCAAAACCTACAGGCAGAAACAATTTGTACCTGGCTCAGTATGCAAATAGGCATACAGTTTGAGGCATACAATACACAAATGGTCAGACAAAAGTGTCAGTTACCTCTTGTCTAAAAGGAACATCTCCGAAGTCTGTTACCTCTTGGTGACCTGTCTGAACTCCAAGACCTTATAGGCATAATTTTCATACATATTATCTCTATGTACATTTGATGATTATGATTAGTAGTGGGCTAATGGCTCTCCATAGAGATCTGAAATGCTACCTTTGGTGAATTATTATGCACATATCTGACCAGGGGATCCCTGTGCCCTCCACAAGTTCGCATCAAGGGGTCCTTGGGTCACAGGGAGAAACCCAGAACACCACAGCTATGTCTATAGACTCTACAGGGAGCAAGATGGCTCCTGCAGCACCCTGCAGCAGGGGGAAAGCTCAAGAGACAGTGAGGAAAATTCTCCAGGCAAGGAGGCCTGGGAGAGACTGGAAAGGCCCGTGGAGAAGGACCAGTTCCAGGCAGAGGATACTGGGAAGCAGACCTATTCTTAGGGAGGAGTGGCTATGCCCAGCTGAAACTGGGATAAAGACTTTATGAATTTATAAAGAATGTATGTTCTATTTTCAAAGACTTGTTTTGGGCTACTGAGAGAGACTGAACTAGGGTTGGGGCCTGGAGTGCCAGTGTGTACCCACAAACTAGCTATATGGGTTGTTTGAACTACCTTTGAACTGAGTGAGTTCTTAAAGGGCCCGAAAAGAGGAAAAGCAGAGGCAGGGTGCTGTAGAGTGACTCCTGGCCATGAGGGGACACACAGGAGGTGGCTGCCTGTGTTACAGGATGACTTGATCAAAGCCTGTAAGTACCTACATGAAGACCAGAAATTTCAAAATGGGCTTTTCAGTCCTGCTGACAAAGTTATAACAGTGGCTGGACACTGAATCTAAACAAATTCAGACTGGAAACAAGGTGCAACTTTTTAATAATGTGGGTATTTAAGCATTGGAACAACTTACCAAGTATTGTGGTGGATTTTCTATCACTAGTATATTTTAAAATCAAGATTAAATGTCTTTCCAAAAATATATGCTCTGTTTCAAACAGGAATTAATTCAGGGAAGTTCTATGGCTGTATTATGCAGGAGGTCAGTCTAGATGATGACAAAAGTCCCTTGTGGCTTTATAATTTATGAATAATTTTCTTTTCATTTCTTCTCTGCTTACTATTACACTGAAGCTATGCCCGTGGAGAGGCTCTGCTATTGCTCTGTGCCATGATGAGAAAGTATCATCTTTCCTTTTCCCCTCCAGAGTTCCTCAAGAGCCAGGGATCAATTTCTGCTGATCCGTAAAATCTCACATACAAGATGTAAAGTAGTACTGAGCCACATGTGGCTTTGTTTAGGAAGCGAATTTTTTTATTTAAAAAACCCAGAAAATACTATTCATATTGAATATGTATGAGATCAAAACAGATTTCTCTTCTCATATGCTGTTTTGAAAATGTATTTAATATTAAAAAAATCTGAAGTGCCTGAAAATTGGGTCACTGGTACAACAAAGCAATTCAACCATCAGAATAGTGTTAGATATCCAACTCCCCTCTGCAGGCCTTTATTTCCCATTTAAAAAATGACAGAAGAAAATAACAGCATTTATGCAGAAGTCACTTAAATGGTATTCTTTCTTTGTCGTCAGCGCAGCAGGGATGGCAGTACTGCTAGTGATGATTGACAGTTTCTCTCACCTCTCTGTCCTCTGCTCATGAAAATGCTTAGCTGCTTCTGAGGAGCACAACTGTTGGACAAAGCACAGTGTCCAAGGCTGTGCCTTTGGGAGGTCTAAAGTAGGGAAATGGCCAATCAAGAGACAAGCTGAACAATGTCAGATCAGATATGCCAATCACTATAAGAAAGGTGATGACCCAAAGAGAAGATAGTGCCAACTCAATGCTTAGTTCAATCTATATAGCACAGTTCTCTAGTGGCTGCTGTTATTGTTTTCTTGGTATATTATAAGTGGTGGGGGAGGTATTGTAAAACACTGCAGAAAGCACTATTATTTTATAGAATTAACATTCATAAGTCTAGATTTAAAATGGTTTTAAACAATGAAGTACCTCGATGGTTTTGGACAAATGTAAAAGAACTTTCAATGTTGCTTTAAATCTCCACATTAGAGGAAAGAAAGTTGAAATGTGGTAGCAACAAAGCCTTCCAGCTTTTGATACAGATTCACTTTCACGTGCACTGAAAACATGCTTGGATATCTCTTACGTTTTAAGGTTGTCTTATTGAGGAGGGAGAGACAATGTTTTTCTCCATAGGCTGTGCTACTGATCTTCTGCGTAATCAAAAAGCAAATGCCATTTGGATTACATAGTGTAATAGTGTTGTCGGGGGATATTTGTGTATTGCTTTCAATAAACTTCTCATATTAATTTTGAATATAGATGCTATTTTTAGATGCTCCGATTCCTCTTAGCCCTTTGTGTGGTTGTGTTGGATATATTTTTTTTTAATCCTGCCAAATCTTTATTTTCTTCCTGCAAAAAAAAAAAAAAAAAGGTAACCATTCCCATCTTTATCATGTTTATTATAGTGCATGGTTGGCACGAATGTGCCCACAACTGCACACCGTTACCAAAATATTACCTGATGGTCTATGGGTTACATAACTTGCCAATTACTTCTAAAAATCTTGAGCTAGGTACTTGGAAGTTGGAACCCAGATCATTTAAATGAACATGACAAGCTGGAGCTGGGCTTAGTTGTGATATCTGATCAGTATTCAACATCAGTGCTATTGGAGGAAGAAGAAAAACAACAGGATCATGGGCAGAGGAGATATGAAAGGAAGGAAATTATTTTAATGGTGCAGTAGGTTCTCTCTTACGGAATGTATGCCCACCCATCCTACCTGGCTTACATCATTGTCTGCTGCCATGGATTTATATGCGGTACATCAGCTGGTTAGATCTGCTGCACAGGTGCTAGGTGGTTTGTGTTTTCTAGCTGGATGGGAACAGACATATGCTTTCTTACACACACACACACACACACACACACACCGCTCCCCAAACAGGGGATTTTTTCACAATATACACACATTCATAGGTCTTGAAAAGAGCAGTCGCCTGATGCCATTGAGTGAGATAGTACTAGTGATGGGTATCCTTCAAAATAATTCATGATCTTGAGTTGGTAAGGCAGGGGCAGGAAATCTCAAAAGAGAAAATGATTTTTCATGATGCTTCTGCTTCTGGCTAAAAATAGCATGACACTCCAATGACAAAGGAATGTCTGTAGATTTGTAACAGTCAGATGGAATTCTTGCCCAGATAATAGAGGTCCCAGTCCTGCAGAAGGCACTTCTGCATGGTTACAAGCAGTTGTCACAGATAGGACACCCAAGGCAGAGCTCACAGATTAAAATTGAGAGAGAAACTCATCAGACCCAAAAGTGAAAAAAATAAAAAGAAATAGACTCTAGTTGCAGAGTTTGGATCTGACTCTGGAATTACCCATCATTTTAAGATTGTATTTTACCTCATTATGTTAGAGTAGCAGTTCTCAAACTGAGGTCTGTGGACCCCCCAGGGGATCTGCAAGTCATGTCTGGATCTGCCGGCCCTGCTAATCAACTCCTCACCCTCCCTCTCAGCATCTCCTGCATGCCACTGAACAGCGGTTCCACGGTGTGCAGGAGGAACTCGGAGGGAGGGAGAGGAGCGGGGATGGGGTGCGCTCGGGGGGAGGGGGTGGAAAGAAGTGGGGAAGAAGAAGGGTGGAGTGGGCGCAGGAAGAGGGTGGGGAAGGGGTTTGGGGCTGAACAAGCATTTAGCACCCCCAGGACAAATTAGAAGATGGCTTGGGGGGGTCTGCAAAAAATTTTAAATCAAAAAGGGAGTCCTCGGGTTGCTAACATTTGAGAAATGCTGTCACGAAGCTGAGATCCAGATCCATTACTTCCCCAATGTTTGGGGAGGGAGGTGGCTTATTTAGAGGCATGGTTTTGTTTTGAACCTATCTGTAGAAAAAAAGGAAAAGGTCACCCTCAGAAAGGCTTTTTGAAATTTTTTTTCGTTCCTCACTGAACCTCTCTAAAATTCCATTACAACCAGTGGTCAAGAGAACTGTTAGGGAGTCAAAGTTGGGTGGATATCCAGGTTTTCAGTTTCAGAAAATTTCTTTCCCCCAACTCTTCCTTTCTACTTATTAAGACTAATAAGGTAAATGGATCTCTACTCCCTTGCTCCCCTGGGAGTCTTTGTTTGTTTAGCAGTTTCAACTTTGGTATGTAGACCTGAATGCCTTCCATGCTGTCTATCAAGAATCCTTGTATCTTGTGATCTCTCTTGAAAAACTCAAGACACAGTTGGTGAGTGCAGTGCCCTGCACAATGATTATAGATAATGCTAAGTTAACCTGATGAGATACCTTTTTACCTCTGATAGTTTTAATTATAATCTTCGCTGATATTTTTTCCCTTGACTTGTGGCTGCGTGCTGTGATTTCCATAGAAGGAATGACAGCTAAAAATCAATGGAATAATACACTTTAAAATTTTTGAACCGGTTACATGAAGCTGTGACATTAAGTTTTTCAGACCTGAAGAAGGAGTCTGTGAAAGCTTCTCTCTCTCACCAACAGAAGTTAGTCCAATAAAAGTTATTACTTCACTCACCTTATTCCTTTATTTTGAGTAAGTTTGAAATTGTGCTAATAAAAATAAATAGCAGGAAGGAGCACCTTCAAGGAGTTATGGGTTAGATGACTGAAAATAAGATATTTTTGTGAAATCTTATCAGGTGAGTAGGGTTTTAAAATTTGATTTGATTAAGGAGCGTGTAACAAAAAGACAATGGAACTCCTGGAAAATCAGGCTGGTGCCAAATCTGTTTAGACTTTTAGGATCTTGTCTAAAAGCTGGCAGCCACCATACACATTTTCTTAGCCAGCTTCTTCCTAAAGTCTTGGATCTACATATCAAAACAGATCTGTTTTTTAGATTCGGCAGACGAAGATGGATAGCATCTTTTCAGGGGCGGGGCGTGGAAGGGAAGCGGATCTGGGAGAGACATTCTGTGCAGGGGCACAATGGAGCTTCACTTAAAACAGGCAAAAGAAGCTATCCTGGTGGAAACAACCATTCTGGGAAAAAAAGCAGCATTTCTGCAAACAATCTGTAACCTGCTGAACTGGAAGAAGGGATCAGAGCAAGATACATCATTTCTAATGCTTATTCTTTGCCTTTAGGCTACTTGAAAAAGATACAGAAACTAGTTGGCTAAAAAGGTAAACTAGACAATAATTAGACTTGAGGTCCAATTCTATCTACTCATTGATGATCGCATGCATAGGTGGTTACAGAACTGATGTCATGAGTAGGATTCTAGGGCCTGATGTTAATCTCATACAAATGAAAATCAGGAGCAATTCCATTGAAACCAGTGAAGGAACACCAGTATAAAACTGATGTTACAAGATCAGAATCAGAACCTTGCTCTGTTCTGATTTTCATATTTGTTGTCATACAATGTGAGACACATGAGAAGTCCCATATCTGATTATGACAGAGGAAAATGGAAACAGCATTAATCAGTTTAGGTAGCTGGTTTCATTTTGATTCTATATTTAAGTACTTGGTTTTTATAACCATTCTTCAAATTAAAAATATGCACAAGTTTTTAACTCTGCTTAGGTAAATATGAAATGTGCGTTTCTCAGAAATTATATGTGTGCTTCTTAAAATACAGTACTATTACTTTTTTCCTTGGCAAAGCTCTGCTTGAGTTCCTGATGGTATTTTAATATCCTTTCTGATCTAACATATTTTGCTCAGGTTTCCTTTTAGCTTGTGAAATGCACTCATGCTAGAGCAAGGCAGAGAATATTTCAGCAAATTAGAAAATGTAGTTTGAATCCCTGTCTGCACCCCTTCAGTGTTTACTTCTGAAATATATTTAGATGAACAAAGTTTTATTCACATGACTATTCATGGAAACAGCATTTTTGGCCCATAGCTAAAATGCATTGACTGAATGAAAGGAATAAAGCAGACATCTTAGAATATCCTTTCTGGGTGTTGTAAAGCAGAGGGGTAAGTGACAATGAAGAAAGGGAAAGAGTGGAGACAGAAGTAAAGAAAAGGAGTGGAAGAAGAAGGAAGCTAAGTGGAGTAGTAGGTGGTGAGATGAGCAGGAAGGCCCGCTCCTCACTTGCTGGGGGCGGAGCACGGCTAGCTTGACAGAAGGTGCATAGAATCAATCTCTTTAACCTCAAGTATCAGAGGGGTAGCCGTGTTAGTCTGGATCTGTAAAAGCAGCAAAGAGTCTTGTGGCACCTTATAGACTAACAGACGTTTTGGAGCATGAGCTTTCGTGGGTGAATACTCACTTCATCAGATGCACATAGTGGAAATTTTCAGGGGCAGGTATCTATAAGCAAGCAAGAAGCAGGCTCGAGATAACGAGGTTAGTTCAATCAGGGAGGATGAGGCTCTGTTCAAGCAGCTGAGGTGTGAAAACCAAGAGAGGAGAAACTGGTTTTGTTGTAGTTGGCAACAAGCCATTCACAGTCTTTGTTTATCCTGAGCTGATGGTGTCAAATTGTGCAGATATGAACTGAAAGCTCAGCAGTTTCTTTTTCAAGTCCGGGGGGGGGGGGGGGGGGGGGGGGGGGGGGGGGGGGGGGGGGGGGGGGGGGGGGGGGGGGGGGGGGGGGGGGGGGGGGGGGGGGGGTGGGGGGGGGGGGGGGGGGGGGGGGGGGGGGGGGGGGGGGGGGGGGGGGGGGGGGGGGGGGGGGGGGGGGGGGGGGGGGGGGGGGGGGGGGGGGGGGGGGGTCTCTTTGAAGTCTGGTCCTGAAGTTTTTTTGCTGCAGGATGGCCACCTTAAGGTCTGCTATAGTGTGGCCAGGGAGGTTGAAGTGTTCTCCTACAGGTTTTTGTATATTGCCATTCCTAATATCTGATTTGCGTCCATTTATCCTTTTCCGTAGAGACTGTCCAGTTTGGCCGATGTACATAGCAGAGGGGCAAACCTGCAAACTCAGTGAAATGCAGGTGAGGCTGTTAAAAGTTGAATGTGAAGAGTTGCACACAGGAAGCTGTCTGCAGTGCATAACAAGTTTTACTGGTCCTGCAAACGCAAGAACAATGCTACATATTTTTGTGTGCCAACCACTGGCATCTTAGCTATTGACTATTTACATATATATAAACATGACTCTCTTGTAGATCACTCATGTAAAAAGCTAAGACCACAGTGAGGACAGAGCAAGCACCTCAGCTCTGTGGGTTCATCTGCAGGTTAACAACAGGGATAATTTGGAGGCCCTGATGCTCTTGGTTATGATGTGGAAAGATGTTCCTCTTTATCAATAGGGGACATGGCTTTCACCTTTGAGGGAGTAGTGTTTACTTCGGAAGGAGCAGCAGCAAAAGGGAAAGTGGTTGCCAGGGGTACCTCTGTATGCACAGTGGCTGCACTTCTTCCTTAAAGACTTCTGGGACAGTTTTTCCAGCAGCATACTGACTGCAAAGGAGGAGGAGGAATTTTGCAGGAGGAGAGAGCAGCATCCTCAGGGGAAGGTACTGCACCCTGAAAGAAGGTGCAGGAGGCGGGGAATCTCTAGGGAGAGAGAGCATTAAGGAGTGAAGAGAGGTATTTAGATAGCTGTAGTTTAATTTGAACTCTTGAACACAAATGACTTTTAAAGCGAGGGAAACTTTTTTTTAATTTAAAGACAGCGAGATGTCATGGATGATGAGGAGGGTGAGCAAGGTTTTTGTTGAATTTTTTGTTCTTAATGCAGGTGGACTTTTTTCCTTGAAATGCTTATGAGTCCAACTGTTAATAGAACTGTTTACAAAGATGATTAAAAATTGAATGCTGGATCTTTTATTTACGTTGCTCCAGTTGATCTGCTGGCGTATCTCACATTTCAGGGATCTGTAAAGTGGAGCTTCTAGATATGGATGGAAGGAGATTCCACTCCCTAAAATCCTCTCATGTATCCACCATGAAGTTGGAGGATGCCAGTTTCTCATTGGAATCCTTTCCCACTTTTTCACTGGTGTGTACTTATTCTTTATGAAGGCCAACCGCAGTTCATTGACAGCAGTGGTCTGCACACAGTCAATGAAAAGCAATCATTTAAACACGAACTGCGTAACTTACTGACAGTATCTGCAGTAGCATGATCCTCCTCTCTGCACTCCTCACGCATATAGGGTGCATGTCACACCAGCATCATCATATTAACCCTGTCCTTGATGGCCTGCTCTTCCCAGTTACCATGTGCAAAGTAGGCTAATCATAAATCATATCATTGTGGTTGGCCAGTAGCAGAAGAGCTGGGTTGTGATAACTCTTGCTAGGTGATGCCCATGTGAGGAACGTGCCTTGGTGTCTATTGAAGACTTAAATGTGTGTGGGGGTTTTAGGGTTGGGTCCCTTTCTTTCGTCACTTCTACTGCCTATTAATTGTAAATACTGATTAGTAAAGACAATTGCACATAAAACAAAGCTTAATTAACAGTAAGCTGAAATATTGGACCATTGGCCACTATGCTAAACCCATTGTGGGGACCTTTCCCACCTACGAGCACATGAACTTGCACACAGCAATTACTAACTTGTGACACTAATTGTGGGGAAAAGCAATAGGTGATGACCAGTTAATTCTATAAATGCATTTACAACATTAAAATCTGGAATGGGGCCACAGTGCTTAACATCAAAGTATTATAGGGACTGTTTCCCAAAGCCTGAGATCTAACAGTTTGAAACAAAAGTATTTGACCACACCCTTCACAGCTAGCACCCTGCAAAACTTTTGTCTAGAGTCCTGGTACAGAGGCAATTAAATAAACAAGAACCTGACTACATACTTTGCAGTGGGGACTGCACATACATGTGCCACACACAATTACTTTGAGTTAATATGTTAAGAGAAAATTGAAGTTTTAAAATAGGAGCCTTGCCAATAATGTTCCATCACTAAAAAAAATAGTGTAGTGAGGACTCAGGCAACACTTCATTCAAGTAGCCACCACCTGCCTGCCAAAAAAAGTTTTAAATGCTTTAATCCTCACGGTCTAGCCACTCCTAATTTTACTAGCTGTGCCCACCCTTCTCCAGGGAGAAATGTGCCTTTCCTGTCTTTATTACAGTTTTTCATCCAATCAAAGAATGACAGCAATAACGTGTGACTAAGCTGATTGGTCTCATGGCTGTCATAACAAATAGCTAATCTACACAGTGAGCACAACTCATGAGAAATCCACAGTCTTCAATTTGTTTTGCATCCAACAAGGGGAATTCTTGCTGGATAAAGAGGAATTGATCATAGAATTAAAAATTAATGGTAACTTAAGTACAAGTGATCGTGATTTGATCACGTTTGTAATGTGCAAACAGAATAAAGTCCAGGACAGTTGTATGCATATACTTGTTGCTTTAATAGGCCAGTTTCACAAAACTGAAAACAATTATGAGCCAAATCACATGGGAGGAACGATTTAATAAAAAATGTGAATGATATTTGGGAATTGTTCAAAAACACCTTACTACAATTGAGGAAGAAGGCAGTATTTGTTAAAAAAAAAAAAAAAAAAAAAGCTGACCCAATTCAGAGCGGAAGCAAAGGCAGCTATAAAAGAATGAAAGGGGAGGTTGATAGTTATAAATATAAATTAGAAGATTGGAATTATAGAAAGTTGATAAGGAGACATAGGAACAAAAGGAGAAATCTATGACCATTAAAGTTAAGGACACTAAAGAGTTTTTAAAATATATTAGGACCAGAAATAATCCTAACAATTGTATTAGTCCATTATTGGGTGTAAATTGCAGAATTATCAATAATGCAGAAATGGTTGGACATTGAAGCTAGACAAATTCAGACTGGAAATAAGGTGTACAGTTTTAATGGTGAGTGTAATTAACCACTGGAACAATTTACCAAGGGTCGTGGTGGATTCTCTATCACTGACAATTTTAAAATCAAGACTGGATGTTTTTCTAAAAGATCTGCTCTAAGAGTTACTTTGGGGAAGTTCTTTGTGTTATATACGAGGTCAGACTAGATGATGACTTCAGGCCTTGGAATTCATGAATTAGTCAAAGAATTTCAAAGAGCAAACACGCTAATAAAAATGTCTATTCATAATTAGAAGAAAGAAGTGAAATCTTTCCAAAAGAAAAAAATGTGCTATGCATAGTTTTCCAGCTCTAATCTACAGAGCTCTTTATGTATAATGGTCCTTATATTCCCTGGGCCAAATCCTGCAGTCCTTAATCAGTCAAAGCCTCTTGTAAATTCTACATAATAGCAGTGACTGGTTACCAATAAAACAGAAGTCTTCCTTATATAAAAGGAATAAAATGTGCTTTATTTTTAGAGTACATTGAGAGCATTTATGCCTGATATCAGCATCAACTAATCATGAGCTTTGCGTGATGCATGCAGGGAAATATTCTGAGGCTAGTACTAAATCTATCATTTTGGTGAAAATGCTTCTAGCTACAGAGGCTGTTAAAGGAAAATTATTAAATTCAGAACTTTGGAACAAGAACTGCAAGAGCTTTATAAAGTAAAGGTGGAACACAGGGGAGTAAGAAAACTATTCTACTCTACTGATTCTGTAAACATATTTTCAGGACAGATTCTTTTCACCTGCATCTCCCCTCAATGTAGCGAATTGCTATGTGACATTCTCTGTGGATAAACAGATGACAGGGCAAGCAATGCTTAATTCGTGCCAGAGCTTGCCAGGGTTGTGCCCTGGCACCTCTAGGCTTGGCAATTCATAGCCCCAGCACCTCTGGATCTGATGTCAGTTATGAAAGTAAAAAAAATTGCTTGAGCCCCAACACCTCTTTGATTAAAAATTAAGCTCTGAGGGCAAGGTCTAAATTGTAACCAGAACTGATGTGACTGTTACTGCTATTGCTTAAGGTGACTGAAAGAGCAGTGAAAAAACTGGGTTTGTTCCCTGGTTTGCTTCATTATGATGTATAAAGACGACCTGAACACTGTCACTGATAGGTAAATATTTTGAAAATATCCAGGCTATATTTTGACCTTAGAGCCATCAGGAATTTTAGGTCTTGCCTTCTATTATTTGCTGCAAGTCTTCTTTGGAGATCACAGAGGTTTAGACTGGATTCCCTCTCGGTCATTAAATTAAGGGACAGGGATGTTGAATCTTTAATGAAGGAGATTTTCTTTTAACAGCTTGTAGAGAAGAACTGAACTTCTAATATAAGAACATATCCTGGCCCCACCCCCCCAGCTCATGCTCTCTCGCCATCTTTCTTATCCACTGGAATAATTTTGAAGGAGAAAGAATTACATTTTTGAGGCCATTACTCTATTCTCTCTTCCTCCTGAGTGCTCTGGAAGAGGAATAGTAGGCATGGAGTAAAATATTCATCTCACTTTGGAATCACCGCCACTCCGGCTGTAGAGTAACACCACATACTTCTATGGAATTACATAGCTGTGTCTGAGATCAGAATCTGGCCTGACTAGTGTGTGCATGCATGACTTATTAGGTATAGGATTTATAATTATTACATATTTATAAGACAGTTTTCTTAGTCTACCAAAACTAGATGTATTTCTGCAATATTTTGAACCAAAAAAAATCCCCATAAAGTAAAGCATTGACATGTGAAAAGTTCAATACTAGCCTAAGTCAGCAAGATCAATCTGTCCGTAACAATGTTAACATGAGCAGAACGTTCAAAAGAGAAACGGCTTCATAGCTTCCAGATCTTCCCTGACATCCAGTGACCTTTCAGCGTAGAACAATCCTTCCACCAATAAGGAAGCAGATGGATTTTGCATGCATGAAGTCTTGATTCATTTTGAGGATATGAGAAAAGTACCAAGATCTGATCTAGAAACAGCTTTTGTACTGCTACAACTATTTCAATTAGGGGTATGATTTTTAAAAAAACAGAAATAGTTACACCGGTACTGCTCCTTGTGTGGATGCAGTTATACCAGTATAAAGATGCCTTATATTTGTATAGTTTATTCCCCTGGCTATATGGGAATATGCATGCTGGTATGACTACTGGTATAACTGCATCCACTCTAGGGGGCTGGCCACTTTGGCTGTACTGGTATAGTTAAAGCAATACAAATTCCATGAGTAGCCAATCCCTTAGAAACAGTGTGGGCGCTATTTGTTGACTCTTTCTATTTCACTAAGTTTTTTGCACTCCAAGTTGTCTAAAAAGTCATTGAGATATGCCTGATCTAGAAGTACAGAGAAGAAAAGTTGAGGAAGTAAGCAGAATGGTGACATGGCCTCTAGCATTTTGTTTATGAGAGCATCCATCCATGTCTGCATGGAATGGCAGAATAATAGCAATTTTGTCCTTGAGACCTGAATCAAACAACGTTGCTCTCGCACATTAGCCCCTTTCAGACATTCCACTGATCCTAGTATCTAGGAGCAGCTTAAATGCAAGGTTTCTCTGTCTGTCTGAGTGTAACATTATTCTTGGCTTTAGAGTTACTGGCCTACTTTACTTTACTTTTCTTCCATTCAGACATGCAAGTACCAATGAGTAGGAAGTATAAAAGTTATAATGCTCATTATCACATCTCACTTTCCTATCAACAGGTATAACAAATGTATGCAAAAAGTTCTATTATGGTATACTAGTTGACATGAAAGCCATCTTACACCAAATACTCATTGGGATTGATTCTGTGCTTCATCTCTGCACAATTCAGGAGGAAGGGAGGCAAAATTTTGTGCCATCTACATTCTGTGTATCCTGGGGGCCGGCATGACCCCCAGTATAAATACCAGCATCCTTGGGGCTACTCTAATTTATGACAGCCCCTTGCATATGGGCTGCTGACTGTAGCACTAAAGAACAAAGGTTGAATGGTCTTGAAGTTATGAGCACTGGACACTTCTTTTTGCCTAACCGGTTAGATTTTCTAAACCAGTGTTGTCCAAACTTGGCTTTGCTTTAACAGATATATAAAAATAAAGCCAAATAAGAAGACTATTTGTTCAATAATGCATCATATTGTGTTCAATGCTTCATAACAAATTGGTTTTGTAATATATAATATTTTAACTGATGAAGGATTTATAATGATATTGAGACTTTATTTGAAAACAAAAGCACTTTTGACTGCTTGATACCTCTGCAATGTTGTTTTTTTGTGTTACTGTAAAGTTTAGGAGCTTAAGTCGTAGACCAAGACCCTATTGTGCTAGGCATGGTACAAACAGAACTAAAGAATCATCCCTGCTCCAAAGAGCTCACACAACTATAAGACAAGAGACAACAGGTAGATCCAGACATAAGGAAACAATGGGGCAATATTGGTTAGCAGGTTAGGCTGTGGTTTCAGCACACCATCAGCCTAACTGTTGTCAAGTTTTTTGTAAGCAGCATGGTAAAGGAGAAGTTTGAGGAGAGATTTGAAGAAGGACAATGGGGCAGCATTGCTAATGTTTACAGGGAGCGCCTCCCAAGCATGAGAGGCAATGTGGGGAAAAGCATGAACATGCTTAACATTAGAAATATTTCCTAATGAATGATTTCTTGAAACTTAGGTTTACATTCATGCTAGGTTTTGGGGGGTGTTTTGTTTTGTTTGTTCCCTCCTCCACCATTCCTCCATGGATGGGAACTTTGCCTGAATTATACTTGGCTGAATTCTGAAATGAACTATAGTATTATAATTATTTCTGGCAAATATAGGCGAGCATGATTTGTTTTCTGGAATTACATACTCATAAGGAGGTTGCAAGTCTACAGGTTGTGGTAGATTTTACATGTAGTGTAGCTCTCTGAGTTAAGTGCAAGAGGTGAAAAACCACAAGCAGGCAGAGTGTAATCACCAGGGAACATTCCAAGGAAGCAACTGTGCATTTATTCCAGCAAGTACATGAACAAATATTTGCACTCATAAAATGCAGTGCTGCTTCTAACAGCCCTGAAATCTCTCACATTTTGAGAGTCCATTCCCATTTTCTAGGATATTGGAGCACATGCTTGTTAGACATGTCCTAATGATCCTGTAGGAGTTCAATGGTATTCTTATCTTTTTAAGTCTGAGTTGTAATTAGTCATTCAGCAGCATCCCCAAGGTCCATGTGCTCCTGTGTCTTACACTCTGAAAAAACATAGCTAGTTACCACTAAATTTGCCTTGTGATTCAACATACAAAATAAAAGCTCACTTTTTTGCTATGCTACTATCAACTTGCAAAGCAAAACTGGTCCCACACGAAAATCAGCCAAGAAAGTCTGAGGGGAAAAATAGGAGGAGTCTGATCATAGTAAAAGTAGCACATACGCTACCCAGAGAAAACAATGTAAGTTACTATAGAAAATTGATAACAAGTTTATCTGCTAATGTCATAAATTTGTACATTGTGTCAAAATATACGCATTATAGTTGACGTTTAAGCGCAGAAGGGCCATGTACACATACAGGCAGGTTTTGGCCTTTGACTCTGATAACGAGAGGCTTGCAAATGTTCGTTAGTTGCATTTTTCCATATATCCTACTGAAGAAGCTGCTACATGTGTAACAGTGCTGTGATCAGCATCTCTCCTTGGCCCCTCAATAACCCCTCACCCTCCAAAGTCACACTGAAATCTATACACTTTGGACAAGGTACTTACTTCTTCAATGGTGTTTTTATACAGGTCCACCCGTGGCTACTATTTTTTTTCTCTCGTGACTGAATAGCTTCCTCCTTGTTTTTGTAATTAATGCAGATCACCTTTGTAATGCTTTTGTAAAATCTTAGCCTCCCCTCCTTCTTCTTCTTTTTTTTTTTTTTTTTTTTTTGCTACAAAAGGGATATATACCCCTAAATCAACAGATTGTGCGCTCTCCTCCTCTAGAAACCTAGCACTTTATGAATAAACTGCACCATGGCCCCACTTTCTTTTTCACCTGCTTGCTGGAAACATTAGCATATATTCCTGAACATCACTTACACAGTAATTGATCATTATTTAGATAACTTTACACTTCAGAGCTCCTGTCTGATATTTATCATGTTTAGGGTAGTTATGATACCTCTTTGACATAATTAATTATGTGATTTCAATCAGCTGTGGGTTGAGTTTCCCAGAATACCAAATTGGCACTGAAGTGAGTGATATTGACAGCTCAGTTCTTTTGTCATCAATAGCAGCTGCACACATGCAAGAAAAGGCAGGGTTTGCTCTTTAGTGATTAATCCAGTTCATTTCCTATTGGTCTCTTCTCTTTCAACCTCCATCTTTTTGGCATATGCATTACGGTGTCAACACCTTTTATATTCTGGACAAGATAATGAGGTCATAATTTCATTGTGAATCATTTCAGTAGCACCAATGGCTTTTCTGCTATACTGTGCATTTCAGTCCCAGTTAAGAAGTGCATTCATTCAGACCTGGCTTCCATACCAAGACTTCTGGCCAATTGCAATTAAGTCCAGACTATGAGACCTGAGGTGCTCATCTACAAAAACTGCAATCCTTGCAAACTGTTCTGATGCTTAATTTACAATGTATAATGGAAATCAAATGTTGCTTATTTATTGATATTAGGGTTTTTTATAGCATCCCTTATTTTAGTGTCCATTGCTTCCTGTATAAGTACAGGAAAAGGATAGTTCATATAAGAGTTTTGAAAATGTTAAAACTAGCAAACGTAATTCAGGATTTAATTTTTACAAATAACAAACAACAATATCTATGAGATTATTATTTCTCTGATTAAATATAATTACACATATTTATTCCATTTAAAATTAATATATAAATTAACCTAAAACAGTGACAAAAAAGCAAAGCTCATATTGATCTATCCACATAGCTTTTAAGTTATACTTTGTTAAAACAAATTTTTTGTGAGTGCAGACTTATACTAGATGTGACTTCAGTGATATAAAGATGAAGGATGTTTTACTGTCCTGTCTCTTGATCAGCATTAACTTCCTCAGTATTCTAGAAAAGGAACAATCATCATTCCAAGGGCCAGGTCAGGCTATGATTTTTGTTACTGGGAGTCCCCAAATGGCACTATTAAAGACAGTCTTATGAGTTCTTTTTATACACATGCACACCTAGAACTTGGAAGAAATGCTAGTTTGTTGGCTGTGGTACAATTCTCTTTTGCTGTGGTTGCATATCACCAATAAAGTTTGTCACCACTTGAGCATCTGTAACTTGAATAATTTTTTATGTTTAGAACTACTGCCTACAAGTAGAGCCACAAAAGCTAAACAAACAGAACATCCCCTGGCCAACCCTCTGTATGCTTCACCGCCCTCCCCCTGCCCCCAAAAAATTATGTGGAGCCCAAAACATTAGGCAGTAGATGAAAGTTCCTACTTTTTATTTGTTGCTCTCTGCATCCATGGGCTTGTCCAATAAGTTTTGCTATTCTGTCTTTCCACTGGGTATCTTGCCAACCTCTGCTTGGCATGCATTCCAAGGCTATCTTTGTTAACTGTGCTTTGTCCTTCATATTATTTATCCTGCCCATGTGTCTGTTGTTTCTTCAGTCTTAAAGAAATCCCCATTGTATTATTCTTTCAATAATCTAGAAAATTATATATAAAAATACGTAGGATATCTTGGAGGTGCAATACAATATATATGTTCTCTGCAAATAAGACTAATACCACATCAGTGCATCAGGAAGAAAGACTGAGATGTATGAATTTAATGAAAAATTAATATAGTGAATAAACTTTCTTAACTCCTCTCTCTCTCTCTCTCTCTCTCTCTCTCTTTTTCATATGTATCCAGTACAAAAAGGCTATTTAACACCTAAAGATTACTCAGCAAAGCAGTCTTTCTTTACAAGCAATTATCAGGCATATCTCAGTATTATCAGGTGAAATTTGCAAAGCCTTTAAAACATGGATAGTCCCTTTATACTTTGCCCTGCATATATTAAACATTCAGTCATCCACACCTAATACCCATACATTGCAAAACCCTTCTGTGTGCAAGGTGAGATGAGCCCACTGATTGAAGGCCCAATGATTGACTGAGCTGTAACATTCTGAGGGCTTCAAGAAAGGGTTTTACTCAACACTCCTTCCCTCAGGAGTTCACATTTTCTGTTTTATCTCTAGGAGTGAGCTTAGTGACAGACACACATTGAAAGTCTGTGAGAAATGCCATGGGAGCTGCTTAACAGCATTCAGATGCAGAGATGGCATTTGATTCTCAGGCATCTCTGCTGCATCTGCTTTATAAAAAATCTAAATCGGGAAAACCTATAAGGTATCAGGGAAGAAGACCTCTGATCTGCCTGCTTTTACCATTAAAAGCTGAGTCCAAGTTTTGAAACAATAAATCTAAAGATTAGAAACTTGAACAATTTTCATACATTTTATTGAAATGCACAAAGTAGTAAAATAGCAGATGCATAGATACAAGTATGCATATCAAGACTACAATTCCTCTGATGATTTGTGCGTGTGTTAACAGGCTCCATAACATGCTTGTTGTAGTTTTTTTTCATTTAATGTAGGAATAGTGCTAGTTTAATTCTTGTGTATTATTCAGTCAAGATGTTGTGAGTTTTATAAACTGAATACTGTCGTCTTGACACAGTTCCAGCACATGCATTACAGTGTGTTCTATAAAGGACAGCCAAGCTGGAAATCTTTTCTTGTTTTGCATCTTATTTTTCCTAAATTGGTATTAATTTATAAATATATGTCGTGGTTAACTGAAGCTCTGCAATAATCCTCCTTCCTTTAGATGTCTTGAGTCTTCAAAATGTTCAATTTCTCAAAAACAGGCATGTTAATATTATGTAGATCTTTTGCTTTCATTTAATGGAAATGTTTTATTTCATTTATTTATATTTTTGTAATTCATTGGGTGATATGAAATTAAGAAAGTTGCCAGAAATGAATGCGAAAAGCAAATGACTAGATGGAAAAAGTGATAAAAAATATAATCACTGCCGCTGTAAGATAAGGTGCTGTATGATGTCAGAGCTCTGAATTGTTGATGAAGATTGAAATAATTCCATTTTACATATTTTTAAATTCTCATATAAAACAATTGATTTAAACTTGAAACCTTTGAAGTACAAAGAATTAACCTTACCCTCTAGACAAGATGCTTAAGGTTAAATATAATAGAAACATAAATCTTGTGTAAGTCTTATTAAAGAAGAAATATCTGCAGTATCTAAGTTAGATTTCTTTCAACCAAAAACTCCTATTTTGAAATGCTAGCATTCTGACAGTGTGACAAATTGCTGGAACAAATGCTAAATAGTTAAATGGACAGGTGATGGATAGCCTCATAAGCCTTGCAGGGCAGCCTGTGCAAGATACTAATTGGTTCTGTGAAACTGGTTTTAGTCAATAAATTCACTTGAGAGATTTTTTGTGTGTGTGTTAGACATCTTTAAAGAATGCAGTGCTGTAGGTGACAAACCACTTGCAACACATTAGGCCACCACCAACTTTATTTTGCCCACTACATTGTCTACCTCTTTTCAAGGATATAACCCACACGCACATACTAAATATCCATTATTGATGCGCTGCTGTTGTAATGTCTTTCAAATGCTTCTGAATTATGAGTTTATTTGGAAGACTCCAGAATTTGCTGACTCTTAAAAATGTTCTGTTTTAAGTTTCTCATAGGCTTTGCAGTTACACTTTTATAGGGATGTATTCTGCCATCATTGCTCATTTTGAATAGTGCCTTACTCTGTGAGTAATCCGATTGAACATAATGGTCTCCCCAAACTGCAAGGCACTAATCAAGGTGAGTAAGAGAGACAGAATTTGACACTTAGTGGTTTCAGTGGGAATTTGAAACATAGTAGAGCTAAGAGAAAAATTCACCAGAGCCTAAGAAAAAAATTCACTCATTGGTGACGAGAAAACTCAATATATTAACACAAGGGCAAAATGATAGTTCCCTGGTTTTCAGGGGTAAAATCATTTCTTCTTCTTTACAGGAAGGGGACTGAGCAATTCTGAAGGCACTAAAATGTACAGTGCTAATCATTATAAATTAGAGATGGGCCTGAGCCTAAACCATAACTCTAAACATCGCTATGCTTAGGAAGAGTTCAGATCCAGATCTCAACTTTGTCATTTTGATCCCAACTTTGTTACAAAGCAAAACATCATTTTGGAGCAGGAGAAGGAAGCTTGCAATTTATTCCTTTTTGTTAGTCTAGTGCTATTTCCCATATATGTGCTTCAGAGACACTTTATAATCAGAGTCTCAGCTTGTCTCTCTGTAATCTGGGGATAACTAATAACACAAAGCAGCTGCATAATAGGAGTGTTGTAATGAGCAGTTAGTGAATACCTTATTTGCAAAAGGCCTTGAAGATAAAAAGCACTATGTAAGTGCCAACATATTTGGGATAAGATCTCCATCTTGACTTTCAAATATATAAACAAGTAGCAAACAGTGACTTTTGTAACTGCATTGTACATCTGAGTGCAATGGAGAATGAAATGTGCTTAAAGTATTATAGAAAAAAAATCTAAATATCTGAGTATTAGGGGTGTTAAGAAAGCTTTTGGTATTTTAAGTAAAGCAGGAGCTTTTTAAAGGTATTAATAGTGGCAGTGTTCCCTATTCCAAGCATGGGTAATATATTGTTCATTCTAGTATTGCCTTTAACCAATGTAAAGAGTTAAAATAAACTTTTTGATAGCATATATTAAATTTCTACCATGATTACTAGGGATGAGCTCAACAGATAGTGATCAATGGCTCAATGTCTAGTTGGCAGCCGGTATCAAGTGGAGTGCCCCAGGAGTCAGTCTTGAGGCTGGTTTTTTTCAACATCTTCATTAATGATCTGGATGATGGGATGGATCCCTCAGCAAGTTTGTGGATGACACTAAGCTGGGGGGAGAGGTAGATATGCTGGAGGGTAGGGATAGGGTCCGAAGTGACCTAGACAAATTGGAGGATTGGGCCAAAAGAAATCTGATGAGGTTCAACAAGGACAAGTGCAGAGTCCTGCACTTAGGACAGAAGAATCCCTTTACCGTTATGGCTGAGAAACTTACTGGCTAAGACGGGTCTCTGTAGAAAGGACCGGGATTAGGAGTGGATGAGCGCTGGTATATGGAGTCAACAGCATCGCCCTCCTTGCCAAGAGGCTAAACGGCATGAATGGGCCTAATTAGTCAGGGGGACTATTGCCCGCAGATTGCAGGGGGATGATTATTCCGCTTCGATTCAGCACTGCTGGTGCGGCCACATCTAGAGACTGCAGTCCAGTTTTGGCCCCCACCAGAAGGGAATTGGACAAATGGAGTTTTAGGTCCAGTGTGAGGGCATGGAAAATATGGAGCGTAGGCACTATGATTTATGAGTGAGAGGCTGAGGGAACTGGATTTTAGTCTCGCAGAAGGAAGGTGAGGGGGGATTAATACTCCAGCCTTCAACACGGAAGTGGGTTCCAAAGCTGTTCTCAGTGGTGGCAGATGACGCAGAACAAGGAGCAATGTTCAATTGCAGTAGGGGAAGTCTAGGTTGGATATTAGAAAACATTTCACTAGAAGGCATGGTGACAGCTATAATGGTTATGCAGGAGGTGGTGGGTATGTGGAATCTCCATTCTTAGAGTTTGTCAGTTCGCTGGCTTTGACAAAGCCCTCCTGGCTCAGTGATTTTAGTTCCTGGATTGATCCTCTTTGAGCCCTGAGGTTGGACTGATGACTCCCCTGAGGCCTCCTCCAACCTAATGCTTCTATGTTCTATGAATTATTCACAAAGGAGATTTTTCTTCCAACGTCACCTTCTCTTCCAGTTTACAGGATGTTTCACACACATTTTGAATCTTCCCTACCGATTTCTCTGATGGTTCAAAATTATCTGAAATTTTAGGTGCCTAATTCCTTTGACTCTCCAGTAGAAGTTCTTGTGTCTACGTCCTTTAGAGTTTGAAAAATCCACCTTCAATCTTAGGATGACTGAACAGTTTCCTGGAATTATTCAGTGTTCCATATGTGGTGCTAGCATCTGCTGATTTGGTTAGGGAATAACATGATTCATCTTTTACTTTGATTGGATTAAGTCTGGCCACTGCCGCGTTTGTGAGGCGTAAATTTAGTGTTTGTGGATCTTACTCGCGTTGATTTATGAAAATGTTTTAAAACATCTGGTTACCGAATAAAATTTTCATCATCAGTATGTTATGAAAAGAGGAACCCAAAAAGCAGGTGAATGAGGCAAAACACTCATTAAAAAAAGAAAAAAGCAGAAACATAACTGATTGTTTTCTTAGGATGTGCCTTATGCGAAATTTAATTGTCACATCACCATTAGTCTTTTAGAAGAGGAGCTATATTATGGTTTTAAAAATCGCAGGATGAATCACTATTTCAGTACTGGTAAGGAAAATATCTACGGGGTTCAGCAACCTTATCAGAAGTGTGTGCCACGTTTCATTATTCAACTCTGATTTAAGGTTTCACTTGCCAAGAATACATTTCATGTTTTTAGAAGTTCTTATAGAGTCTATAATATATAACTAATACTATTGTATGCATTAAAAGTAATAATAGGTGGTTTTTTAAAATGTTTAAGAAGGCTTGTCATGTTAAAATAAATTGAAAATGCAGAGCCCCCGGACCGGTGGCCCGGAACCAGTGAGTGCCAGCTGAAATCAGCTCGCATGCCGCTTTGGACACGGTAGTCGATCGGTTGCCGTTACCGCTGAATGTTATTATAGATAACTCCTTCAGAGGACATAATGTCACGTAGGCTGAGATCAGGAAATGCTTCTATTCATAGAGTAGTATCAGGGAATAGGAACATTAGGGGAATTTGAAGCTGCTTGTTGCTGAAGGCATGGGCATTAGCTACGTTTGGCACAGTTTACACGTAGACTAAACTGACTGTACATTTCGTCTGATGCATCAGGTCTTGTACAGTATACTATTTGTCACGGTTAAAGAAATGAATACAAATTGTTTACTATTAGAATCATTTTGAATTTGAAAGGTTTACTATCAATGACAGTCCCAGATTTTCCCCTACTAAAATCTAATATTTAGATTTGATGATATAGAAAATGTATAATGACAACTTGTCTGAATTATTCTTATCTAGATACACCTCTACCCCACTATAACGTGACCCGATATAACATAAGTTCGCATATAGCGCAGTAGCAATGGGGCTCAGGCAGTGCTTTCAAGGGTCAGGGGCTCCGGCTGCTGTGGGGAGCCGCGGGCCCTTTAAATCACCACTGGAGCCCTGCCACCGCTACCCTGGGGTAGCAGCAGCAGGGCTCGGCCAGCAATGTAAAGGTCCTGGGGCTCCCCGCAGCAGCTGGAGCCTGGAGCTCTTTAAATCACCGCTGGAGGCCTGCCGCTGCTACCCCGGGTCTGCGGCAGCAGGGCTCCACGGGCGATTTAAAGGTCCCGGGGCTCACCGTGGCCGGAGCCCTGGGCTCTTTAAATCACCGCTGCAGCCCTGCCACTGCTACCCTGATATAACAGCAATTCACCTATAATGCGGTAGGGATTTTTGGCTCCCCAGGACCGCATTATATCGGGGTAGAGGTGTAGTGGCTTTAGCTTGTAGTTTAGCTGGTAAGGATATACAGTAAGATTAATTGATCTGTAGTTGAATTTTCCCATAAACTTCTCTAGTTTCAATGTTGTGATCAAACAAGAGACTTATTACAGGAGTTAAGAGCTGTGCAGTTTTCTTTAACTGGCTGGATTTGTAGCCATTTGAGAATCCAGGGATGATAATATGTGCTTTCTTCTTGCATTTAATCAGACTCTGTGGCTCCACAATAGAGGCCTGTAGTCCCCTAGGAACAAATCTATAATAAATATTTTAGTTTATTAATACAAAGAATTGTGACCATGCACCAAACAGAACAAACAAATGTTATGTGATTTCCAATATGCAGTTCTATATTTATGTACCATAAAAGCCCAGGGTAGACTTGTCTAGGATATTGAACCATAAAGTTTTACTACTGAATCAAATAGAGCTGGCAGATCAGAAATTTTCCATATAACTAATATAATTGTTATAGAAGCATTAGGTCACTTCTGTTTAAAAACTTTGTAGGGGGATGACAGGTTGTTTATTTTTTGCTGGTAAGCATTATTTTTATCCCATGAATTTTAAAATACAGTATATCCTGTCCATAAGTCTTTTTGTGGAACCTAATGAATGTTTACCTCAGAGTGATATACAGTAAAGTTCCAATTCTCTAACGGAACTGGAAATCTATGAATGGTACCATTCTGTGGGAGAACTTTCACCAGAATATTCTTCTCTATAAGGCTAAGTTTAATTTCCATGAGGGAGATATTCAAAGTTAAGTGCCCAATATCCATTGACATTGAAAATCAATTGGAGTTACTGCTTTCGAAAAATCTATCCTTGTGAGCTTAGTAAACTGATATGAATGCTGTGTGATAGAGAACAGTTCATGTGACAAACTTGCAGAGACTGTAGGTTTAAATACCTTGGTGCAAACCCTAAAAGGCATCAGAGTCAGTAGCAATGCTCAAGAACCTCAGAAAGTGAGAAGGAAGTCCTCTCAAGGTGTGGTGTTTAGATGTTGCTTGTAATTATTAGAACTGGGAGCACTGGCTGTTGGGAATCTGAAAGAATAGGAAACAGGAAGGAGAAGGGAGGAGTTGAGGAGGCAGAGTGAGAGTTACAGAGGGTGCAGGAGCAGCTTGGTACAGAAGTTTCCACTTTAAAAATAAAGTTCTGTTGAAGTTTGTTAATACTTTGCCTGGTGACGAGGATGGATCTTCTGCCTCTGAACTCACCTGCACCCTTTCAGCAAAGCCCACATGAGCCTCCAATTGCTTTTACTGCCTGGATCCATATGTTTGAGACTTACCTGCTTGCAATCAGTGCTACAGAGATTTCTGAAGTAAGAAAGCGTACTCTGCTAATCCACTGCCTTGGAGCAGAAGGGCAGCGTATATTTTACACTTTTCCCCTTGCAGATGATAAATATGAGACTGCACTCACTGCATTAAGAACTTTTTTGTGCCCAAAGTGAATGTAGTAGCTAATTGCTTCAGATTTCGCCAGCATGAGCAGAAACCAGGGGAGACTATGATGCAGTATATTGCTTCCCTGAGGAGTCTGATTGTAACTTGTGACTTTGGGAATATGGCAGTTGAGATGATTAGAGACCAGCTCATTGAGAAAACAACCATGCTTCGTGTAAGAAAATGCTTACTTCTAGAACCACAACTTATACTAGAAAAAGCAATAACCATTGCTACTCAGATTGAGTCAGCTACAGCTGAAGCCAAAATAATGAGCAGGGATACGGGAAGCACAGTCCAGGCTGTGACTCCTTTGCAGAAAAATTAACTATCGCTGCAGACACACAATTGCAGGAGAAAAACTAATGCATCAGCAAATGCAAAATACAGTAAAATCATGCTTTCACTGTGGATCCCCACACCACCTTGCAAGCTGCACAGGATGTCTGGCAAAAGTAGCTCAGTGCAATCATTGCAAAAAGATTGGGCATTTTGCTAAAGTATGTCACAGTAGCCAGTTCAATCAACAGCTGCATGAAGTTACAATACCAGATGTTACTGTGCTGAGCGTGGACAAAACCAGTACTGCACATAGTCCAGAACAGATAAAGTACACAGTAAACGTTTCCGCCATACCTTCAGGCAAATCACACTCTATTCAGCTAATGTTGGACACTGGCTCAGCAGTATCTATACTACCTGATTCCATTTATTTGCTATACTTTAGAGATGTGCCTCTTACTGAACCCAAACTTCAGCTGGTGTGCTATTTGAAAAACCATATTCCAGTATATGGCTGCCTGCCAGCAATAGTTAGTTTTGGTGATTGCTGTGTAACTGCAGAATTCTCCATTGTCCACAAAGGCACTCCTATCCTTGGAAGAGATTTATTGGCTGCTTTAAATCTCAGGGTAATTAATGATCTTCCTCAGCAAAGCACTCTTGCGGTACACACACCAGTTTCAGTTGGGACCCAACACCAGGTTGAGGAGAAACTTGGCTGGGAAGAGCAGGATATCGTATTGCTGGATGATCTGCAAGACTAATCTCTTTCAATTATGAACTGGAATATAGGCCTGGAAACAAATGTGGTAGCTGATTGCCTTTCTCGCCTGCCTTTGTCTTCACCAGATGGTCCACTGGAGGATGAGGATGAGGATGTAGTAGTTGCACTTATTACAAGCACTCTTACTGCAGTGACAAGAGAACAATTTCAAGCTGTTTGTTCAGTGCATCCAATTCAACAAGAACTTCTGGAATTTCTGACAAAGAGATGGCCCAGTAACTTTATAAACCTTGATCCAGTTTTGCTGCCTTATTTACAGTTTGGGATGAACTTTCTTTGCTCAATAGCTGTGTGCTACGAGGTACACACCCCTACTTGTGCCAGAAGAATTACAGTCGAGACTCATACACCTGGCACACAATACTCATCAAGGAATTGTCAGAACCAAACAAAGACTTTGGGATCTGAATTGTTGGTCAGGGATGGACTCTCAAACTGAAGCACTCATAAAATCCTGTGTCACTTGATAAATGTATGATAAGACAGCAGTGACATGTACCCCTCCATTACAGCCTGTTCCTCTTCCTGTATCTGCAAGGGAAAAAGTGGCGATTGACATTGTAGGACCCTTTGATTCTGCTCCAACTGACTGTTGTTATGCCATCACTTTAATAGACTATTTCAGTAAATGGCCTGAGGTAGCGTTTACATCGCAAATCTCTTCTGCTACAGTAATTAAGTGCCTCTATCAGGCTTTAGCACTGCCAAGGGGTAACTCCAAAGGAACGGGCTTCCCGGAAGGTGTCAATTGAGCATTCCCTAGAGTTGAAACTTTCTACGAGCAGAGGACATATTACAAGCACGAATTCATCCTATCTTACATTCAAGCCAATGGGCGAAAACTTGACAGTTTTAAGAAGAGTTTGCAAACGAGGTTGCAACACGTGCTACAGCTAGCAGGGCAATTGGGATACCTTCATACTGATATTCCTCCAAGCATACTGGACTAAGCACAGGACCATGCACAATGCCAATAGATCACCCCACAGAGCTACTCAGTGCATGGGACACAGCATGAATACTAAACTGAACATCTTTGGATTGTTAAAAGCGAGCGACCTGAGGGCCCCAAATAGCATGACGTGAGACAAACGTGAACAGAACCAAGCAACGTGAAGGCTTTCAAGAGGCGACACAGACAAGCAGCGATATCTAAGAACCCAAAGATCTTGGTAGATGTGTCCTATTCGTTAGAATACGAAACTGGAATTTATGTCAAGGTGGAACCATAAATCTCAACGCTCCTCTTAAAATCATAGAGAATGAAGGACCTTACACTATATCAGAGCTTTCTAAATGATGAGTTGAAATAGCTTATCTTAGCCACCTCTGCTATGCATCCCGTAGGAGAGTTATGCGCACACCCACAATCTGCAGAATGGATTACTCCATGAGTTCAATACAACAAGACTTGATTTCTTGGAACTGGAGGCTTGAGACGATGCCTGTCAACCCAGACAACACGGCTTCTGAACTAGAAGTCACTAGGTATGATTATAGTACATGGTTTTCAGTGTAAATCTTTCTGTCATAGTAATAGTGTCTGTTCCTAATTTGTTCCTGTGTTAGAACCATACAACGTTATTTAATTGGAGAGTGTACTGTAGAGCAGGAGGAATGTGTGTTTAGTGTGCTTGAATATAATGAATATGGGAGCACTGGCTGTTGGGTTAAGGACTTGCAAACAGGACAGGAGGGGAGGAGCTCGAGAGCGTGAGTAATTACAGAAGGTTGCAGCAGCAGGCTGTAAAGAGTTTCCACTTTAAAATAAAAAGTCTTGTTGAAGGTGTAGTACTTTGCTGGCTCTCGATCCACAGGTCCATGACTTCCATTGTGGTAACTTGGCCTAGGGGAAATGTCATCTAATTTCCTTTCAGCTCATTGATTTATCGCTGTGGATGTACTCTCCGAGTCCACTTCGCAAGGCAAGTGTTCACGAGTGTGTATCTGACCAATACCATACCAAACTGTAGATATAATAAAAAAGGAGAATCTTGGTGGAGTATCAAAATAAGGTAGGATACCAAGGAAACAGGGAAGGCTGGAAAACTGGCTACAACCTATAACAAAAATGTCAAAAACAGTTCTAGTGAGAAATCAAATTGCCGTCCATGGTTCCCCAAGTTTCCCCACTCAAGAGACCGGGTCAAGCCACATATGTTAGCAGGTACACTTATAATAAGATTATAAATATTCATACAGTGATTGATTTATGTTATAAGAGCTAGGTAGCATGCAGCAGGGAGGTCAGATTGATTAAGGAACTAACTTCCGGTCACAGGGTGAGTTAAACCAACTGGAATCAAATGTAGGGAGTTGTGGACTCTTCCATCATTGGCAGATTTTGAAGAGAAGGTTAGACACATTCCAGTTCAGGGATGGTCTAGATGAATACTAGAGTCCGACCTTGAGGTTAGGACTGGACTAGATGACCTCGTTGAGGTCCGCCAGTTCTATATTGTAGAGAAGACAGTGCTTATACACTTTATAAATCATCAGTGGTTAAGTTGTGACAGGTAATATAAAGCGAGGCGCCCCTGTTGATCAGGTAACAATGCATACTTAACATGATTATTTACACTATTAGATTAGCCTTTAAAACTTTTAATAAACATAACCCGCTAAAATAATGACCAGAGCGATCTGTGAGGAAGAGGACTACACATCAGGGAGCTAAATTCCAGAGAGCACCTTGTTAGGATGGACCAACCCTAGAATCAGCAAAATCTCACCAGGCAATTAAGTGACAGGAGTATCTCTTGATCTGAGACTACCATAGTAACTCTTTGCAGTTCTCAACTGAGAAGAACTCATTTTGCTGGTGCTGTATCGTTAACTGTAAAAAAAGGTTTGGACTGTCTTCTGCCTAGCTATCTAGAAAGGAGCATCAAAATCAGTTTTTAAAAAAGGAAAATAAAAGAACTACTATTAGATTATGAAAAATCAATTTAGTTAGCGCAGGATTAGAGTAGGCAGAGAAACGTTTGAATTGGTAACAAGAATTTGGAAGGTAATGCAAAAGATAAAATCAAAGCCTTGGTCTGGAAAAGACTACACATGTCATAACTGTACGCCATTCAGTAGTAATATTCATGGCACTACCAACAGATGCGTAATATGAAGTTAGTAAGTCTTCGGAGAATTGCGGCTGCCCAAAGACATGGCATTCATGAGCTGACAGCTAATCTCTGTACTAGTGATTTTGGAGGATTCACCCTAGGCCAGAGTTGGTACTGCTCCCAGACGCTTGAGTGTTTCGTGCGGGGTGCGCTTAGTCTCTCGAGACCCTAACCCCAGCCCTCCATGCCTTTATGCTAATAAAGACCTGAGCCTTAGCTCCACCGCCTGGTTACTCCGTGCAGGATGACACCAATAGCCCTATCAGCTCAGAGTCTCCCCAAAGCCGCCATCTCTGCAGTGCTCAGCCCCTCTCACTGTAGGACTCACAAAACCTTACAGAGCTCGCTGCTCCGTTAGGAAGACTGTACACAGCACCAGGCTATTAGTTTGGCTGAGGCTTTTACCCTTCAGTTTGAAACACTGTACTGAGATGATTGTGTAATAAAACAAGATTAAGTTTATGAAGAAAGAAGAGATATTTAAGTGAAACCAAGCAGACGGAATTGAGATAGACATGGTTACAAACAAAATTAAAAATATGTTTCTAAAACTAAATCCTAACTTAACAAACTAGAGCTTTTTGATCAAAGTAAGTTTCTCACCATAGCGGGTCTTCCAGCATGACTGAAGTGTTCTTAGCCAGGATTCAACACAGAGTCCAAAGTGCTTGGTTCCTTTGACTCTTCAGGAGAAAGATGAAAAAATGGTGCTCTCTTCTTATATCCTCAACGTTTTTTCTTTGTTATCTAAGTCAGGAAGCCCTCCTTGAGGTTCAACTTGCCTTGTCCACTATATTAACTTTTGCAGTCTCTCTCCCCACATCCTCTATTGTGATAGGCAAGAGGTCATCTCCCTCACTTGCTAGTTTGATGGTTTGCTTACCTTTTATGTAAATGTATTTTTGTTCTCCTTGCTCAATTTACATTGGAGACACATTCAAGAAGGCAGAACTACATTCCTTTGTCTAGGCCTGAGTATTTTTAAGCCCTAGTTGCCAAGTACTTGTTAAGAACATATTTCCAGCACATATTTATAATTTTTCATATATCACCGTATATACATTACACATATGATACCTTCCATGACAACTCTTAGAAACAGATTATGACAGCAGGAAGTTGGGGTGTACTGAGCTGGTCAGGCCATCTGAGACTCACTGCTAGATACTAGGGAGCCTTTTGCCTTCTGGTACAGGGGTGCACTTACCAGGACAATTATGCAGTAATTAAGAGGCTAGATCATGCCTATTTCGCACAGCCCAAGGGAAGAAGTGGAGCAGAGCTGCAGAATGCCTCTTAATAGTGGGGCACATCTGCTAACTAAGCCTTTTATGGGGCATAACCCACTCTCTGCTGGTCTTCTTTTGCAGGAAGGCTTAGAGAGAACTTGGGCATGGCACCACATCATTTTAAGAAGGCAGGAAGGATAGGTAGTGATTTGTATCCCCTGGAGTGTAGGATGGTGCTGTCCCTATGCATCTTTGAGTATAGGGATTGAAATTCTGCTTTGAACTTGTATAAGTCAAGTGAAAAGGGGAAGAGGCACTGTGCCCTACTTGAAGCAATCAGTTAATTGTGGTTTATTAAAAATGTGCCCATCCCAAGCTGTAAGTGCATGTACAACATTTAAATAATAAAAACATATACTTTAGTATTGATGTCCAAAATATGAATTTCTACTCAAACTGAGACTTCCCATTCAGTACCAGTCAGCCCACTTTCCTAGAGAAAGTTTATTGCTGGTGGACCAACCAGGAAGATGAGTTCCAAAAACAAGGAGTTTTCAGTGCTCAGGCCTTTTCACTGATATGATTTTGCAGAGGAAAGTAGGCAGTTTCTGGGGTACTCAGGGTCTAAATGTGCAGGGCTTTCTATGTTAACGATGACCCTTTATATTGCACCCAAAACTAAATGAGAAGCCATGACAGGTCATGGGCTTCCATTGTCACTTACTCTGTTTCCTCATCTGTAAAATGGCAATAATGTTACTTTGCAACCTCACAGTGTGTAACAGGGTGTGCTGCCCATTTGAGGAAGGCTACAGACCCAGTACAGTCCCGATACCAACCCCCACCCCCAAAATTTTAGGGTTTGTAGTTCCTAGAGATCATTGAACTGTTGGCCTGACAGCAGAACTCATTAGGAGAGAGAACCAGGATAAAAGTAATGTCTTTTACATCAGGGTCAACTGGCACAGTCAATTGGTGGAACTCTTCGTCGCAGGATGTTGTGAAGGCCAAGACTATAACAGGATTCAAAAAAGAACTAGATAAATTCATAGATGATAGAGGGGGTTGTTAGCCAGGATGGGCAAGATGGTGTCCCTAGCCTCTGTTTGCCAGAAGCTGGGAAAGGGCAACAGGGGATGGATCACTTGATGATTACCTGTTCTGTTCATTCCCTCTGGGGCATCTGGCATTGGCCATTGTTGGAAGACAGGATACTGGATAGATGGACCTTTGGTCTGATCCAATGTGGCTATTCTTATGTTCTTAGTGTCAAGGACATCAGGAAGGGAGTAAGACCTTTGCTGAAGAAAGAGAGGGGGAAACTAGGCTTTGGCAGAGAGAAAAAAAGTAGGAATAGTCTGTGGACCTCTTTATGTGGATGGGTGGAGTCTGGAAAGGGCATGGGCTTTGGGTTCTTCCATAAAAAGGGTGTCTGAAGGGGACTGGGAAGAGCTAGCTTTTAGGAACTACTAGCGGCTATGAGGTCATATCCTGCAAGGTGTGTGAAGATCAATAGGTTCTTGAGAAAGGGCAGCAGCACAAAGTGAGAAACTGGGTGAAGGTGGGTAGAAATCCCCTCATTATTCTGCACCAGTAAGGGAAGAGGTTTTCAAACACAGAAAACCTGTGCTCCAGGTTGAGTGACTGAATGACCTGGGTAATGATTATTGCACACCTTTACAGACAGTCAGAGACCCAGAGAGGAAGAGAAACAAGGCAAAATCCAGCTCTTTGGAACTGCTGTTTGATTGGTTTTCAACTTCTGTTATGCCAGAAATGGAGGAGCTTTGATTTGGAGGAGCCTCAATTACCTAAACCAGTAAGACAGAAGGCAAGTGGCTGCCTATGAAGGCAAGAGTAAGAGAACCTGCCATACAGAGACCTATAAGGCTTAATTAAGAAAGCACTTTGGGATCCTCAGCTTATTATTGATTATTTGTTACCATCATGATGTTAGTGGAATGGGTAAACGTTGGGAAAAGTTAGTCACTGACCTACAGTGATTCAGCCATCTGTAAATCATTCCATATAATACCCTTTAAAAAAAAAAAAAAACAACCTCCAGTTTCTAGGACACATCAATGTCTCAATTTTTTTACTACCATGAATATAATGGGCTGGCACAGAACTCATGGTGAAGGTCAGAGAGAGAGACAAACCGCAAGCACTTGTGTGATTAAATACAAAAGCATCTTCTGTGTGTGCAGTTTAGAACGGAGATTTATTCTGTGTTGGATCAGTTTGTAAGATCACTGACAACAGAATAATTGTGGCCATTTGAAAAAGGATTACCTTATGCTGTCAATGTGTGTGTTGCTGAGCGCCTGTTAATAGTGCTGTAGTTAAGGGTCTATGAGCATTTCCATTAGAAACCTGCTTTTTGGGAGGCAATATCTCAGCCTTTTAAAATTGCATCATGTTGAAACTTGACAAGTTGTCAGTAGAGAGGCAATTATTTCTACCAAAACATTAAGAACATCAACATTTTTTTAAGATATGCAGTGGCAGGAAAGTGGATGTATTTAATGGATCCCAGTGCTTTTGCATATTATATATATATAAAAAAAATTCCCCTCTCACCCCTATGGGTGGTATGTGTCTTCCTCAACCTCGGATCCTCTACCAGAGGCCTGGGAGTTTGAGGGTTCTGCGCAGTATCTCTACAGTGGGATATCAGGATATGCTACTTCGAGATGAACTGTGCCGGGACTCCTGTATAAGAGAGGACTGTGTCAGACTGTGGACGGTGGATCACTGACCAGCGCCCCTAGCAGACATCAGACCAGCGACAAGTACCTCTGGTGTCCCACAGTCAATAGAAACCTGATGAGGGCAAGGAAGACCCAGACACGATCAAGTATCCTCAAAGAGATAAGACAGTCTGAGAGCCTCAGTGAGGCCGAAGAACCATAGATCCATGCCATCAAGGGATACGCCTCCCCCGGTCATCCATACCCTGCCCGCATTATCGTGAGCTGTGCCATAAGGAGCATGGGCTGGCCGATTGTGAAAACCCGGGAGTCCTCACACTGCCGAGGTTCTCACCCCAAGTCCACACCCCGAGACTCCCTGCCCTTACCGCCCGGAAAGAACGCGGGCCCGTTGACGCGTGAAGTGTTCCAAGCCACTAGTCCTGGTTGAACACCCGAACATCCAGGTAGTCCCTCAGTAAGAATTGGCCCCCATCAAGATGAGCTGCTGCTGGAGAAGCATGCTGTGTGGCCGCTGGCAGACCTGGAGGGAAGAAACCAAGACGAAGAAGATGCGCATGGGCAAGACAATGACCCGCATAGAGTGTACATATCACAGAAGCGAGGTGGCTTGTACATTGAGAAATACCTCCGATGTGCTGACGGGGTGGACTAAGAAGACAGCACTCTTAGGCCTGATGCATAGGCCAGGAACGGCACTGCAGCACAGAGCCTGTGGACAGGGGTCTGACCCACTAGCAGGGACAAGGATGCAAGACTGTGCAGACGAGGCCTCAGAGCAGTCCAACACTAGTGCAGGATGAGATGCAGGCGGAACAGCATGCACTGACGGCATCTCCAATCGGCTGGCATTGTGCATTGTACATTAACTACTCTGCTCAGCTTATGGGAGGACCCTCCCGTCAAGACCTATGGGAGCTTCCACACGAAGAGTTGTGGGTAAATAGCAGGGTGTAGATTCTGTGGGAATTCCAGGCTCAGAGAGACAGGCAGGTACTGGCCAATCAAACCAACTCGATGTATGACAGGGAGCCGAAGACAGCTGATGGTGATTACGCTTATAGCAGTGGCCAAGTGACACGCAACATCAGGAAAGGCTATGTGCAGCTGGGAGATAGATACCAGGCTGAAAGAGGAACTGAGGAGAGGATGTTTGGAAATGTAGAGGCCGAAGTGGTCCCCAGTGGTGGTAGATTAAGCACTGGGGCTTGTGACTCCTAGCTTGGTGGTGGCTCAAACAAGATCCAGGAACAACATCAGAGCTCTCTGTCCAGACAGGTGCACGGCTAGGACAGCTAAGATCTGCACTTGATGTCATCCATGTAGAGGAGGTGGCTGATGGTAGTTCCACTCCTGAACCTGTACCCGTATCCAGTCCTTGTGATTATCTGGCTGAGGGGTTTAAGCCTATGCAGAACAGCAGCGGGACAGTGCATCACCTTGGTATATGCCGCACTTGATGGCCACTTGTGCAAGCTGCCTTGAGTTGACTTCCAGTGTTGTCTTCCATAGTCCCATTGAGTTCTTGAGGAAGGTCCTTAGTGTCCTGTTGACTTTGTATAGCGCCAGACATTCACAGATCCACGTGTGCGGCATTGAGTCGTAGGCTTTCCTGTAGTCAATCCAGGCTGTGCTCAGATTGGTCTGTCTAGACCTTGAGTCTGCGGCGACTGCTCTATCTATGAGCAACTGGTGTTTTGAGCCTCTGGTGTTGTTCCCAATGCCCTTCTGAGCTGTGCTCATGTACTGGCCCATATGGTCCTGTAGCTTGGCGGCTATGATGCCTGATAGGACTTTCCATGTTGTGGGGAGGCAGGTTATTGGCGGTACCGTTGGACGGTTCTGTCCCCTTGCAGGGGTCTTTCATGATCAGCACTGTCCTTCCTTGTGTTAGCCAGTTGGGTGGGAGCCTGCTGCTAGCAGCTGGTTCATCTGTTGCTGCTAGGCGTTTCATGCACTGCTGTTAGTTTCTTTAGCCAGTAGGTGTGGATCATGTCTGGTCCAGGTGCTGTCCAGCTCTTCATGTTTTGACCCGCTGCTGGATGTCTTCTACTGTGATGGTGACTGGTTTCTGTTCTGGGAGATTGCTGTGCTCTGTTCTCAGGTCCTGCAGCCACTTTGCACTGGTGTTATGAGTCTTCTCTTTCTCCCATATGTTCTTCCAGTACTGTTCAGTTTCTGCTGCTGGTGGCTCTGCTGTTATTGTGTTGTTGCCCCACTGCAGTTGGGAGTACACCTTGGATGGTTCTTTGGAGAACAGGGCATTTACTTTTTTGGCCTCTGCTTCTCTAGTGTATCTCCTTAGCCTGGTAGCCAGTGCTGTGAGCCTTGTGTTTAGCAGTCTCTAGGGCTTCAGATGGAGTCAGGTCCTTGTATTTTTTCAGTAGCCGAGTCTTATCCTTAATCTCTACACCTTCTGTAGTTCCACCAGCTGACTAACTTCTCTCCGAGTCGCCTTGATCTTATCCTCCAACCTCATTTTCCAGGGTGGGTACATACTGTTTGTTCTTCTTGATCGGTGTAGCGCAAGCATCTCCAGGATTACAGAGGCTGTAGCGTATACCAGTTCATGGTTTGAGTTATGGTTGGTAGTAGGGATTGTCATGAGGGCTCTATTGGCATCTTCTAACATACTATCTGATGGTACTTCTCCACTGAGCCTTGGTAATCGGTCTCGAGGATTGACTGTAGCTAGTTTTCTCCATGATCTTATGCCTCATATCAGCTGCTGTGCTCTGCAATGGAGGGAGTGGCAGTGAAGTTTCAGCTTCAGGTGTGGCTGCACATCCACTTGTTCTTCCAGGTCTTCTTGAGTCTGGGATGTAATGTGGAGTTGAGTCTATCTCAAGCTGTGAGAGCAGCTTCCTCTTTACTATGTTGAAGCGTTGGGTAACTAGCTGCTATTCTCAGGTAGTGTGGATGTAGGTCTTTTGTCCATCCATAGTCCCCTCATACGTTTCATATATCCCCTCTCATTAGGTCTACTAATTCACTGTTGTAGTAGCATTCCATCAATTCCAGGTTCTCTTGTCTCGGCTCCATGAACTGGTTTTGTTCTGGGAGAAGTAGCCCTGACCAGGCCTATCGTCAGATTTGTCCTGGTCCTCAACATCTGGTGGCGAGACCTTGTTAATCTCGGGCGACGTCCGGGGAGGCATGCATCTCTTTGTTCAAATTCCTCCTAGTTTGTGTCACTCTCATATTTATCCAGGCTGGCAGGTGAAGCCAGTTAGGGGGTCTTTTGCCCAAGGGCCCCTTACTGGAAAGTTTGGTACGCAAAAGTCCAGAGTTTGGACAGGAACCCCGATTGTGGACGCATAAAGTCGCTTAGGTCATGAAGGGTGTGGAGGCTAGTTACCACAGGGCAGTTTGCCCTTGGCGCCAAAATCTAGACCAACGCTAATGCTTCACCTGTTCTACCTGCAAAAATATGAGAGTGACCAACAACTAGCCAGAGTCATGTCGGTTCGGACGTCGCCCGGATGTAATCAAGGTCCGCGCTGAAAAAAAAACCCAAACCAGCACATCTCATGATGTTGAGTGAACCAGAACAATCTGACGATAAGTGGGTACTGGAACACATTCATGGACGAGACAAGAGAACCTGGACCCATTGCCCCCCCCTCGCTACTACAACCCAGTAAGACTAATGAGAGGGGATACCCCGAAAGCCCCGAGGGAACTGTCCCCTGGACCCCCAGAACCCCCCACATCCACACTTACTGGAAACAGCAGTTACCTCCAATCGCTTCAACATAGTAAAGAGGAAGCGCTCACAGCTTGCCCCCCTCCATAAGACCAACTCCACCCATTCACATGGCCCCCACTCCCAACCCTAGACCTGGAAGAACCAAGGTGGATGTCCGCCCACACCTGAGCTTGGACCACTTCCACTGCCCACCCTCCATTGCAGAGCACAGCAGCCCCCTCCCCCCAGGCATAAGATCATGGAGAAACTAGCTACAGTATCCTCCGAGCAACTGATTACCAGGCTCAGTGAAGACCGCACCATGCAGATCCCATGTTAGAAGATGCCAAATAGAGCCTCCATCCTCATCCTACTAACCCACACATGAACACTCAAACCAATTGAACCTCCGTATACGCTAAAGCAGCCTCGTAATCTGGAGATGTTGCTACACGACAAGAAAGAACAACATATGTACCCAACCCTGGAAAATGGAAGGTTGGAGGATAAGAATAAGGCGACTGGGAGAAGAAGTTGTAGCTGGTGGAACACAAGGGTGTAGAGATTAAGGATAAAGACTCGCTACCTCGAAAAAAATACAAAGGAACCTGACTCCATCCCCCCCAAGAACCCTAGATTCACGCTAAACCATAGGCTGCCCACCCAAGCACTGGCCCCCTACCAGGCTAAGGAGACCACACCCCCCCCAGCACCCAGGCCTAAAAAGTAAATGCCCCTGTTTCTCCAAAGAACCATCCCGCCCCATGACCGTACTCGCCACACTGCAGGCAACAACAGTCCCCACTAACAGAGAGCCACCCAGTAGCAGGAAACGAACAAGCTACTGATTGGAAAGGGAGTTTAAATTTATATTGAAGACTCTCAGTCACCAGTGCTTGAACGTGGGCAGGTCGACAAAAGACAATAACTGGAACAGAGTTACAGCAATAAAATCCAGATGAACAGACTCCAAAAACAGTCACACAGAAAGTAGATAGACATGCCAGTACAGTTTGGCCAGGATTACACTCTTCTAGTTGTCTGGAACCTGGATTCACATTCGTTTTAAATTCGTTTGCTGATTCTAAAGAAATTTCAAGCAGCAGTTCATGTGTACAGTCATGGAAGTGGAAGCATATTTCCCACTCATGGCTAACTCATGGGCGCATGTGCTGCATTTGAAGAGAGCCCTGCAGCAGTAACTTTAAAGCGTCACTGCCAGGTGAGTGCTCTTGATTGCAGATTAGTTTTGGTTTATCTGGCATTTGCAGTAGTTTCTATTTATTAGTGTGTTTATATGCAATTCAGTGTGCTAAACCTTAAGGTCTTCTTCTTACACCTCCAGGCTCTGCTTAACCAATGGAAGGTCCTGAGTGCAGTTGTATTTGATGCGTGAGCAAGAGTCGCCTCAAGACTCAGTCGCAGAGCTTTCAAACAGGGTGTGTGCCAGTGATAGCTGGACCTCAGATAGTGCGTGAAGCAGCCATAGTCCATCAATGCCATATCAGCGTGATTCTAATGTCTGGACACTTTAAACAGAAGTGGGCACAGGAACTGATTAGCTGCAAGATTTCTGTGCAATGGCCTGCCCAAGGAAGACAACAGTAGAAGTCAACCAAGGCAGCTTGCAGCAAGGGCCATCAAGTGTGGCCATATACCAAAGGTGATGCTACTGTCCTCCTCTGCTGTTATGCATAGAAATCTTATTAAATGCCCCTCTAGACCAGCTAATCATTGACGGTTAAGGTGTCAGGAGTAACTACATACAGCCACTCTGCTGGCACTGACACATCGAAGTTCATGGATTTGTAAAAAACAAATCGTGTCAACAGTCTGATAGCTTTTCTGTTTGATAGGATAATGAGCTGGTATGAGCCTTGTGGATAGGGAAAGCAGTGGAGTGTTTAACCTAGACTTTAGTAGGCATTTGATCGGTCTCGCATGATATCCTATTGATAAACTAGGCAAATACAATTTAGATGGGCTACTATAGGTGGGTCGCATAACTGGCTGGATAACATACTCAGAGAGTAGTTATTAATGCTCCCAATCCGCTGGAAAAGTATAACAAGTGCGGTTCCGCTGGGTGTTTTGGACCAGCTCTGTTCATATTTTCATGAAACGACTTAGATGTTGGCATAGAAAGTACGCTTATTAATTTGGGGACGATACCAAACTGGAGGATTGCAACTGCTTTGGAGGACAGGGTCAAATTCAAAATGATCTAGACAAATATGGAGAAATGGTCTGGAGTAAACCGGTTGAAGTACAATAAAGACAAAATGGCAAAGTGCTCCACTTAGAAAGAACAGTCAGTTTCACAAATACAGAATGGAAGAGACTGTCTAGGAAGGAGTATGCAGAAAGAGATCTAGGGGTCATAGTGGACCACAAGCTCATATGAGTCAACAGTGTGATACTGTTGCAAAAAAGCAAACGTGATTCTGAAGTGCCATTAACAGGTGCGTTGTTAACAAAGACATGAAAGTCATTCTTCCGCTCTACTCTGCACTGGTTAGGCTCAACTGGAGTATTGTGTCCAGTTCTGGGCACCGCATTTCAAGAAAGATGTGGAGAAATTGGAGGAGGGTCAGAGAAGAGAACAAGAATGATTAAAGGTCTTGGAACATGACCTATGAAGGAAGGCTGAAAGAATTGGGTTATTAGTTTGGAAAAGAGAAGCACTAGAGAGGGACATGACAGTATTTTCAGGTATCTAAAGGGTTGTCTCAGGAGGAGGGAGAAAACTTTTTCACCTTAGCCTCTAATAGATAGAACAAGAAGCAATGGGCTTAAACTGCAGCAAGGGAGATTTAGCTTGGACATTAGGAAAAAGTTCCTAACTGTCAGGTAGTTAACACTGGACTAAATGCCTAGGGCGGTTGTGGAATCTCCATCTCTGAATATTTAAGAGTAGGTTAGATAAATGTCTATCAGGGATGGTCTAGACAGTATTTGTCTTGCCATGAGGGCAGGGTACTGGACTCGATGACCTCTCGAGGTCCCTTCCAGGCTAGAGTATCACTTAGGACAGAAAGATCCCTGCCTGCTACAGATTGGGACTGACTGCCTAAATTGCAGTCTGCCAGAAAACACAACCTGGGCATTACGGTGGATGATCAGCAGTGAGCCTGTGCGTAAAAGCTAATAGCACTCGGGCTGCTTTAGTAGGAACATTGCAGCAGATGTGAAGGGAAGTGATAATACCCCTCTATTTGGCACTGGTGAGGCCACATCTGGAGTATTGTGTCCAGTTTTGGGCCCCTCGACTACAGAAAGGATGTGGACAAATTGGAGAGAGTCCAGTGGAGGGCAACGGAAATGATTAGGGGGATGGGTCACATGACTTATGAGGAGCAGCTTAGGGAACTGGGGTTATTTAGTCTGCAGAAGAGAAGAGTGAGGGGGGATTTGAAAGCAGCCTTCAACTACGTGAAGAGGGGTCAGGGCCGGCGCTTCCATTTAGGCGACCTAGGCAGTCGCCTAGGGCACCAGGATTTGGGAGGGTGGCATTTTGTTGCCCTTGGTGGCAATTCGGCAGCAGGGGGTCCTTCCACGCTCTGGGTGATCGTCGGCAATTCTGCGGCGGGTCTTTCACTAGCTCCGGGACCCGCCGCCGAAGTGCCCTGAAGACTTAGAGTGCGGAAGGACCCCCCCCCACTGCCGCAGAATTGCCGCCAACGACCAGGAGTGCGGAAGGACCCCGCCTAGGGCGCCAAAAACCCTGGCGTTGCTTCTGAGAGGGGTTCTAAAGTTGATAGAGCTAGGCTGTTCTCAGTGGTGGCAGATGACATAACAAGGAACAATGATCTCAAGTTGCAGCGGTGGAGGTCTAGGCTGGATATTAGGAAAAACTATTTCACTAGGAGGGTGGTGAAGCACTGGAATGGCTTATCTAAGGAAGTAGTGGAATCTCCGTCCTTAGAGGTTTTTAAGTTCTGGCTTCAAAAAGCCCTGGCTGAGATGATTTACTTGGGGTTGGTCCTGCTTTGAGCAGGAGGTTGGACTAGATGACCTCTTGAGATCTCTTCCAACCCTAATCTTTTATGATTCTATGAAATACAATTGAGAGATTGTCCCCTACTATCCGCCATAGGTCTTGAACACCTAGGTAGGCCGTGGAGCTCCCCATGACAGTCTGAAAATAAGCAGTGGGCACCTCCCTGAGGCCATTCCTACAAGCATGTCCTTTGGTGTGCTGTGCTCTTTGGCATGGGCACAATCTCCTGTTCACATATTTCCCACTTGCCTCTGAAGTAAGTGTACATGTGGGGATTTGTGTGCACAGACCTCTGAATATTTAGTTCTAAATGATTTGTGCAAGTATACCCAGTGAGCCAATGGCAGAAGCTAAGATTAGAAATCAGGAGATCCTGCCTCCCAGGCACATTCTCAATCTTCTAAAACAAGTCACACTGACTTTCTGAGAAAATACCTTTTTAATAATAAAAACTTAATCCTGGTTTTCAGTCTGTGATATATAAAATTAGTCTCAGTAGGCAGTAAACCAAGCACATGACTTGCTAAATTTTACATTACTGTTGGGCAACATAGGCACACATGGTGTATAGAAGTGTTTTGATTAGTAACAGTGTAGTGTGATCATCTGCTAATTTTTTCATCTTTTATCTTTCTGTAATTCACAATAATGAAAATCTGGAGGTTAGAAAATACAGCAAGTGGGAAAGCAGAAACTCTGCAGTCATAGAAATTCGGGAGGCAAAAAGTTCACACTTCTTCCATCATCGTGTCCTAACACTTTCAATTTGAACTGTTAATTGCTCTTACACCTTTAAGTCTTTGACACCAGTAGTTCTGGTGTGTCCAGTGCACTGGGAAAATCAACCACTTAGTGTGAAAGAACTATGGGGAATACCATATTGTCTTGCAGAAGGTCTTGGGTGTCAGAGGGAAAAGACCAGTTCAACAGGAAAAAGTCACCCACTTCTAAAATATCTCCCATGCTGTACATTATCATATTTCAATTGGAATTCTATTCTGAAAGGTGACTAGGTAAAAATGACACTCTCTTAATTAACAGAACTGCTCTCTGTGTTTATTCAAACAGCTTCTGACTTTAGTGATAAAAACTAGATTTAACTATTTTTCACTCCTGTCAGCCTTTCAAAGCCTGTCACTTTTCAAATCTGAGAGTGAACCAGATTCTAGTCTGGCTTATGCATAACCAGCAGAATTGTTAAATGGGAGTCAAATTCTCCTCTGATTTACACCAGTAAAATCATATTGACTTAAGGGACATGCACAAGAACTTAATCCCGGGTTCCAACTGCTGGGATTTCAATATATTCTACTCATGATTACACTTCTACAACCCGAATGCCTGTGCAAAAAAAATAGGTTTGCCACAAGTGTGACAGATGGCACAATTTGGCTCGTGGAATCTTTGTTCAGTGACAGTTATACAGGACCCAGAAATAACCAAGTGTTATAACTTAATTCAGAAGAGGGCTGTACTTGTTCAGCAAATTGTACATACCTCTGAAAGTCGGGAATGTTACTTAGAGGCCTGCAGGCATAACAGATAGTTTGTTACCTAGATGCTGATGGATTGGAATACATTGGACAATACCCAAAATACAAAACCTTTGTCTGTATGTGAACACATGACTAGTGTGAGAGAAACCAGACTACTGAGTGTCTAGCAGCTGAGACTGTTGAGCTGTGAAAATGTAACCCACACACCTCCTGGGTGTGGTCCTCTGTCTCATCTAGTGGTGCCGAGACCACTTAGTGAGAGAGTAATATATCTGCTCTGTAGCCTTAGCTGAGAGCCATATGGCTTTTAGCTCTGCAATAGAGGCTCATACATTTAGCTCCAGATGTCACAGGTTCGATCTCACCCGCTGACACTGGGGCTCTGTCAACATTACAAGTGGGGGCTTGTCCGGGATATCAACTGGGAAGTCTTGAAGCTTGGGACACGCTTCCTCAGCTAGGAGAAGTATGTATTCCCACACCTCCTGGGTGTGGTGTTCTGCCCCCTCAAATGGCACCGAGTCCACTTACAGATTAATGAGTCTGCTCTACAGCCATAGCTAAGGGCCATGTGGCTTTTAGTCATGCAGTAGAAGCTCATGGACTCAGCTTCAGAGGCCCCAGATTCGATCCCACCCACCGATGACCGGGGTCTGTTGGTCTTACAAAAACTCTAGGGGAATTTGATAAAAAAATATTCTCACCAGAGCTCCTCCACTGAAGGCTCAGATTTAATTGTCATGGTGTAATGCCAGAATCTGCTGCAGCCTTGTCTGTGCTAGGGATTAATCTCAAACCCTGGCTCTAGCCTAGAGTTAACAGTTTTGGTTGGATATATTCCAGAAGGTTTCCAGCCTCTTTGCACTGCATGCATGATGTTCAGGTGCCAAAGAGCTGGCCTATCATACTGCTTGGCCCTGTCATAGTGAGTATTGGGAACATGGCAGGGAGAAAGGAGCATGGAGGGTTTCCCTCTATTCTCCAGGTTTTTGGGGCCAGAGGAGGCAGGATCAAGAGCTGCAAATTACTCTCTTGTTATTGCCCAATTTGAGCTGAGCTTGGTGCTTATTGGTGCAGCTGAGGACTAAGCCACAGGGTGCACACCAGTGCTAGAATATCCTAGGGTAGACCTGGCCTGTGAATACTGGTCTATCAGCTGAGGACCTAGCTACATGGCACAGCAAAGTGTGCCAGAGGGGTATGAAATGTACTAATGTTCTGTGCTAACTGCCTGGTGTAAACTCTGCTGGTGTGCTCTAAAAGGTACCTAGTTCATATTATCATAGTCTTGTTTGAAAAGGGAATACACCAATGTAAACTAGGTATCTTTTAGAGTGCACAGCAGGGTAAACACAGCACAGGATTTTGGAGTGCTGCACAAATCATACCCTGCCAGTGCACTTTGCCAGTACACCATAGATCAGCCCTGAATTGCTCTGTAAATGAGAAATCTGAAGCAAAGTAGGGTAGTTTTTGTACTTATTTTTACGGTGATTCACAGACAGTTCTCCCTTCTAAGACCTGTTTGTCAGCAAATGCAAATAGAAAAGACTGGGGTGCTTCCACTGTTTATTAAAAAAAAAAAGTTCAGCCTCTAAACAGTTTAGAATTCCTAGGTCACCCTAAATCACCTCTTCTGCAGCTTTACAACATTTAGAAAAGCTTAGATCTTATCAGAGATTAAAAGTCCCTGAAACCTCGGCTTTTTTGATAGTGGTGTGGTTAAGCTTTGATCCTATGGGACAAAGAAATGATGCAATTTAGCTAGGTGTAGAAAAAGTATGTATTTTTATTTTTTGGGAATGCAGACACTTTGAGTATGTCTACACAGCAAAGAAAAATACACAGTTGGCCCATGCCAGCCAACTTGGGCTCATGGGGCTCAGGCTGTGGGGCTGTTTCATTGCTATGTAGACTTTGGGGCTGGAGTCTGAGCTCTGGAACCTGCCTGCCTTGCAGAGTCCTAGAGCCCAAATCCAAGCCTGAAAGTCACATATTTCCAGACATCTTCAGTATTCCAGGTGTCATAGTACTGTACCGAATGAACAGTCAAAGCCATACCAAATGATATATTCAAAATAGAGGTTGAAATACAAGTGACACACCCAAAACAAAAATGGAATTTGTACTTTGACACAGACACATTCCCCAAACTGTCATACCTGTGTATAACAATTAAAAATATGGGACACTGCAGTTTTCTGGGCCAGAAATTTTTATTTTTGTAATTGGGATAAGGTAGGGAAATTTTTATTCATTGCCACTCAAGGTTCACTTCATTCTGTACTTCCTAGCTGTTTAACATTTAGTTCACGTGGCTATAATCTTATTATATTTGCTTATGTTCTGTCTCCTTTTCTTTATTTATCTAGAAGCTTCTTCATAAATTCATTAAAAAATTACACTGTTGTGATGTTTTCAAATCTATTTTATGGGACAAGCTTTGGACCTGGAATATTCTGTCACCCGTCATCACTGTGGTATCTGGGCATCTTCCAGCAGTGCATTTAGCATGGGGACTTACATATGTCATGTATGGATCATTCTCTCTCATTCCAGGAGAAAATTGTGTATGCTTTTGTTTTGACGGACTTTTGTTTTAATAGAATCATAGGACTGGAAGGGACCTCAAAAGGTCATCTAGCCAGTCCCTGCACTCATGGCAGGACTAAGTATTCTCTAGACCATCCCTGACAGGTATTTATCTAATCTGCTCTTGAAAATCTCCAATGATGGAGATTCCACAACTTCCCATGGCAATTTATTCCAATGATTAACCACCCTGACAGTTAGGAAGTTTTTCCTAATGTCCAACCTAAAACTCCTTTGTTGCAATTTAAGCCCATTGTTTTTTGTCCTATCTCTAAGGTTTTGGCATTTGGCTTTTTTAAAATGTACCCTCTGATACAGGTTAAAGGTGGCACCTTGCACTTAGAGTGCAAGGTAGTAAGGTTTGCAGTGGTCCTCAGCTTCTGTGGGAGTTGTTCCCCACAGTCCTGGATCAGCTCCCAAGAAAGCTCTGTCTTCTGCAGAGCACTGTCAACCACAGTCATTCTCCCAGAGTTCAAGGAGATCTTTTAGGTGTCATGGGCCCAGGCCATCGAGAGCCTTAATATTAATGACCAAAACCTTGAAGTTAATGTGATATACCCATACTATGGCCGTGGTCATTGCCAACACACCAGGCAACCAAAAAACATGCATTCCAAAGACCAAAGGTGCAGTGATGGGTCTTGATCCATCTCACTGTCATTGAAGGAACCAGATTTGGTTACAGGAGTTGTTTCAACTATAGGTCAAACAAAATTGCAATGAAATAATTTTGGATACTTGAACACAGTCCGTGAAGGGTTGCCTACTGAATATAGTTCCTATTGCAAGTTTTACTGTATTTAATGTAAAAAAATCTGCACTCTAGCTTTTGAGATATTAAGCGGGGAATACTTTCCCCTCAAAGATGGTGAAGTATAGGTCAAAATGTTTGGTTTAACTTGCAGCACCATGCTTTGTAAATCTTATGGGTAAAATGTAATAGCTCAAAGAAAAAACAATTTGTTATACATGTGCTCAACTTTCCTATTTCAAGTATCACTCATTAACAGCAGACCTTGAATCATGATGGAGAGTTCCAGAGTTGGTTTTATGCCTTACTTCACACTCCCACTATGATATCTCCTAGGCTTCGTTTGCTTATAGCTGCTTGTCTGGACAGGGCTTCAGCTTTCTTCCTCCCTACATATTGAATTGCTCACAGTTCTATAAAATATTTATGTAAGAGCAGCTGGTCCCATTATATCCTTCTCTTTGAAGTACAGTACAGTATATCCTATGCTTTAAAAAAACAAAGGTTTTTTAAATGTAACACAGTGGAATCCTCCTCACTGAGACACCAGTTGGGCAGACATCTTGATTGAGACTATTTATTTAAAAAAATTCAGGGAAACAAGATATTGTACTGAAGATAAAAATGGTATTTGACACCACATAACTGTTTCTTCTTCTCTTTTTGGGAAGCTCCTCTATGAAAAGACTGGGCCTGAGAAATTCACCTTTTTAACACCTGATTAAATTATGCTTTTATCTCTTGGCCTGCTACATCCCCATTAGGCAACGTTTATATTTTCTGCACTAAGTAAACAGCAGTTTATAACATTCACAATCAATATAATCTGATAAATAAATTCCCTGGTTTGGCTATACTAATAAAACACTGCTTTAATTAAACAGCATATTGTTTAAATATGTCCAATCAACTTGTGTTTTCTAGTCTCTCCTTCCTAAAATATTTCCAAGATTATCCTATATTTACCCTCTCAATCCTTCCTCCACCCTGGATGGATCAAATCAGATCCATTAAAGATATAAAGGCTATGAATATTTTAGCCTTAATCAGGTCAAACATTTTGGTGTCTATAAATTTGTAGAGAATGTCTGATCTGTGATGCTAACTATAGAAATGGAACAATGGGCTAATCCAAGCCACTTGGTATTCTAAGCAAGTCAAGTCACATTATTCAGGTCCCTAAGAAGTGGCTGTCTGCAGTTCAAGGTTTGAAATAGTAAGTATTGCTTTCACACTTAACAAACAATTGATAACTGGAAGCAGCTTAAAATATGGAAAGGTTCATTTTGTGTTGCAAAATGGATAGTTTGGCTCAGAATGGTGTTGTATATCCATATCTAGCACTAAATCCTTCCCTGTGCTGTGCTGGTATTCACAGACAGATGAGAAGTGTGTGGTGGAAATCTCTTCTCTCACTCACAAGCAGCAAGAAAAGGATTTTCCATAACTTTCAAAAGGGTTGAGGGAAATGGCTGGTTACAACACTGGCCACCAGTGGAGTTTTGCCTGCAGTTTTGGGGGCATCTTCAATCCTCTTGGTGACTGGTATATAGACTTTTATCTTACCATGAGTGCATGCTGTTCCTATTCAAAGAGTCTAGCCCCTTTTTTGAGAATAAGAATAAGTTTAAGGCTAAGAAAAAATGAAAATACATGTAGAGAGTCAGAATTAAAGGGGTCAAGTATGGAGAAAATAGTGGAAGCATGATGTGATACCCCAGAGGGACAATATAAAAGCCAAGAGGCCAAACTTCTCAGCCACAATTGCCATTATGCCAATCCTGGAGGCCGTGACCTTTAGTCTCCTCTTGAACATTACTCCCGGGGGAATTCTGCGCCAAAAAAATTAAAATTCAGCTCCAAAATATTAAAAGTTCTGCGAACAATATTTCAAAATTCTGCAGATTTTTTGGTCAAAATAATTAAATATAATCCAGCTAGTTTCAATTATTTTGTTAATGTATTTAAGCTACAATTCAATGAATGGAGAATGGAAGTAGGGAGCACTGGAGGAAATCACCAACCCCCTTCAGTCTCATAGTAATGTAACTAGTATTGCCCCTTTGCTTCTAATTATTAGTCAACAAATATATGCAGCCATATGTTGAATGACAACTGAAGAACACTTGAGGGCTGGGAACTCAAACTCTCAGTTTATACTGGCTACTGACCATCTCCAAAAATGTCAGTAGAAAACAGTTCATGGAGCACATTTTAATAGGAATTTTTTTCAGTCCAAAAATTTAGATCAGTTCTAACCACTAAAGCACCATAAGCATTTATAAGGCCGTACTGCCCTTTTTAATAAAGCTCCTTTAACCACTCTGGCAATGTAAAGGAGCCTTACAATTTTTACACCTGTTGTATACTTCTGGGGTAATTCACTAAGAAAAATGGGAACAGTACACTAAGCAGGCAAGCTGCTACATTCTTCTCTGCCTAAGGAAATGGAGCCTGCCCCATGCCTACCTGTTAAGAAATACCCCAAACCTCTGCCCCTCCATGCCAAGCATGCTGCAATAGCCAGCGAGAGGGACAGAGTATATCTCTCTCACACACGACTACCCACCCTGTTCCCCAAGGTGGTGATTTACATCTCTCCTGTATGTTCTGGGTGCCCAAACTGACCTGTCTGCACTGCCAGGTAATGCGCACATGACTGCTCTTGCAGCTTCCCTTTGCTTTCCCATGAGAAGTCATTTTTTTGCGGGTAAGCAAAGAAATCTGCAGGGGCCATGAATTCTGCACGTGCACAGTGATGCAGACTTCCCCCAGGAGTAGAACATGCAGATGTAAATCAGGAGTAACTTCATTTTAAATCAGGAGTTACATAAATCCACTAGTCTGGATCCATCCCCACATTTTTTTAAGCATGTACCTAATTCTCCCCAGAGATTTGAATACATCCCCCTTAGTTACAAAGAATTGTCTTTGTTCTATGAATGCTGGTGTTATCTGTAGCGTAAAGTTACCGGATTATATTGTGCTGTTGTTCAACTGCCGCACATTTCACAGCTTGGAAGCAGATTTTTTTTTCCTTTTCTGCCAGCTCCTTTTCAGAGGGTGAGACTGAGGCCTGGTCTACACTACGTGTTTAAATCGATTTAAAGAGCGTTAAATCGATTTAATGCTGTACCCGTCCATACTACAACGCCCTTTATATCGATATAAAGGGCTCTTTAAATCGATTTCTGTACTCCACCCCGACGAGAGGAGTAGCGCTAAATTCGATATTGATACGGCTTCGGTTAGTGTGGCGGAAATCGATTATTAGCCTCGGCGGTATCCCACAGTGCACACTGACCGCTCTGACGCAATCTGAACTGATGCAGCGGCAGGTAAACAGGAAAGCCCGCGAACTTTTGAATTACTTTCTGTTTGCCGCGTGGGCTTGATCAGCCGGGTGGCGATGCAGTCTCAAATCCAAAAGAGCTCCAGCATGGCCGTACGGTGATACTAGTTGATCACTGTATGGGGAGACAAATCTGTTGTATCAGAGCTCCGTTAAGAACACGAAATGCCAAAGCGTTTGAAAAAAATCTCCAGGATACACAGCGCGTGACAGCGTAACGGGAAGCCAGAGACTCAATGGCGCTCATGGATGGAGGGGTACTGAGGATCAGCTATCCCACAGTCACAGCAGTCTCTGAAAGTATTTGCATTCTTGGCTGAGTCCAAGTCTGTAGGTTCGACACAGTGTTGGCGTGGTTCAGGAACTCCTCAGTTCTTTCCCCCACCACATGAAAGAAAAGGGAAAGAAATTTTCTGACTACTTCAATGTCACCTATGTGTACTGAATGCTGCTGGTAGACGCGATGCTGCAGCAGTGAAGAGCAGTACCGCCCTCTCCCTCTCCTCCCCGGTGGTAGACGTGCAATAGGTAGTAACGTCCTCATGATATCTAACATGTTGAATCGGAGGCCAACATTGTGGTTACTCGTAGATAGGACAGAACGGCTAATACCAGTTCTATAGCAACTGGGGGCTCACCCCTCCCTTCTGTGTAAAGAAAAGATTCTGTCTGCTGGACTGTCATAGCAGCAGCATGCTGGGCTCTCTCCCCACACCGCTTATGTGCTGGACATCATCGTGCGGAGGCTGCTCCCCTCATTATGTCACTAAACATCAGTGTTTATTTTCTGCTTCTTTATTCATGACAAAATGGGCAGGACACTGCCACGGTATCCCAGAAGTTGGGGGAGGAGGGAAGCAACGGTGGGTTGTTGCAGGGGCATCCCTGTGAATACTGACACGGAGCAGCTGTGCTGATACACTGTCCTTATACACTTCCCCTTATTTAGGCAAGACTGACCTATTTTAGAACCATAGGGAGGGATTGACTCAGTCCCAGTGATCAATCCCAATTTTGCTTTGCGTGCGCCCCGGCCGATTTCAGCCAGGGCACTCATGATAGCAGCGGACAGTACAGAGGAGGAGAGATAACGTCATCTCATTGCCGTTTCTCGGCAGTAACGGTACAGATGACCAGTAACCATCTCTGCTATCATTGAAAAGCAAGTGAATGCTGTGTGTAGCGCTGAGTATCGCTCTCTGCCGCGGCATCAAGTACACATACGGTGCGGAAAAAAAAAAGCTGAACGGTCCATGGTTTCCGTGCTATGGGTCTGCGGGCATCTCAGGGAAAAACGGTGCGAAAGGATTGTACTGATGTTTTCCGGAGGAAGGAATGATGTGACATTTACCCGAACCCCCGCGGCATAATGATTCAACCAGTTCAAGGGGCGAGGGAGACTGGGACTATGGGATAGCTACGAAAGAGCTACCACAATACAACGCTTCAGAAATCGACGTTAGCTCGGACATGGAGCACACGAATGACTGTCCTGTTGTGGCGCATGAAATCGAATTTATAATATCAGTTTTATAAAACCGATTTTAGCTAATTCGATATTATCCCGTAGTGTAGACGTGGCCTTAGTCCTGAGTGGGGGAAAAAGGGATTCTATTTTTTGCTATCAATTGCCACCAATTAGCAGGCAGCTGGAAAGACACATTTGTGGGGACTGGAAAACATTTTTAGAGACTTTTCTATTACATACTACTTTTAATATTGTGATCTTCAAAGAATATGAATATCCATCTTTTATTGCATGTTCCTTCAGAATTTAATGACTTATTCTTTTGATATGAAGATATTGGCATATGTAATATACATGCCAACTGTCTCTGTTTACATTCTTTTATGGCTTTTATCACTGCAGTACCTGAGTGCCTTTCCCTGATTAAGAGAATCATTCTCCAGCATTTAGCCATATTTGTACTCTGTTCAAATTCCTGCCACCTAATTCTTAACATAAGGGTTGAAATCACTGGCAGTTGCACAAAGATATGCTATTGGTGAGTTTGGTCTTCTGCATTCAATGTGTTTCATGGAGTTGAATATTTTTCTCACCAAACATTCTTAGTTATAGAATTTACAGAATTGGAAGGAATAGTGGAAACATGCCAACTCCAATTCAGTAGTCTGAGCTGTGTGCTAATTTGATTGACTTATTTAGTGAGATAACTAAAGCAAATCCCTTCTTTGCAGGGTTCTACGGGAGTGTGTTCTGTTATGTTCATATATGTGAGGTCATTATGAGAAAAAGTCTGATGGCTTGGGTTTCAGTACCGTAGTATGCTGATGACACTATCGGTCAGATTTGCATGTGTGCTTAGCATCCAACCACTCCCACCATTCTCAGAGTGGCTACTTAATTAGTTGCTGAAATAAAAGCTGTTGTTTACCAAACACTTTTGAAACTCTGGACTACATAGCTCAGTATCATCAGCATGCTTTTGACACTGCAGCCCAAACTCTCTCACTGTTTCCACTAATAACATCATATGCATTGTTCTCATTGGGAACTACTGGGTGCTGAATAATTATCCAAGCTCAGGTGTTTGGAAAGGTGGGTTAGAACCTATTCCAAAGCCCACTGTAGTCAGTGGGAGTCTTTCCTTTAACTCTGATGATGTTTGGATCAAGTCCAGTTAAGCATGATGAGCTCTTGCTGCGTCTTGACCTTTTAGATAAGACCAAATCTCAAACTGATTCTAGACTTGATGTCTCCTAATCAAGGTATTACAATCAACCAATATCCTACTCTTTGCATGGGGATGAAATTAATGCTCTAAGAGTACTCTTTTAATTCTATGCGGTCCCAAAGCTGCAAAATGAGACCACCTAAATAAACATTGCACTGTATTACAATCTCCATTAAAAAATGACAGATGCATTGAAAGGTAGCCACGTCTGGTGCATCTCAGTTGCTGCTTCAAACTTTCAGCCATCTTACTTTATCTTTAATACATTTACTTTGACTAAATGGCTTTCCTTTTCAAGAGTCCTATGCCATATTAATAATTACGAGCACTTAAATTCCATCTTGTAGAACACGAAATTCCAGTATAAGTAAGCAATGTTCCTGATTCGATGGACAACTGAGGTATCCAGTACCAGAGGTGAGCAATGTATTTCTCACCAAAGGCCTGTTTCATCTAATAGTAATAGAAAAAAGAATCTGCTTTGGTTGGCTTTTTGCTCAAAATAATGTCTAAGACTCAAAAATTCTTGGAAGCTGAGACAGGCATTGTTGTAGCTTGTGATCCAGAGAGATGATGTTGATAGCAAAAGCAATCAGATGGCGATTGGGTCTATTTAATCCAGCTTTTTGTTGTCACACTGTATCACAATCTTGTGTTTTTCAATCCAGTATCTGTCATTTGTAAACTTGCCAGCATTTTAGTGCATAAAATGTTAGGACAATATTTCTGGAGAAGCTGCCAAAAGGAACTGCTTCATGCATTTGACCCTCTTCCTACTTCCTAAGTAGTGATTTCTGAGCTCACTACTGGAAACAGTTCCAGCTAATACATGCATCTCTTTGCCTGTTGTGGTTTGAAGGCCCACGTGTAGGAGAGAGACCGTTGCTTGCCTGAATTATTTCTGGATGGGTGGATAGCAGCATCTTGCATGTCATCCTTCTGGAATTATATCCCCATTAGCTAACTGTTACACCAATAATCACTTAGTGTGAAACCCTGTTAAACAGAGCTATTAAACTGTGGCTAGAGTGAACTCCAGCTACCATTCTTCAAAGGGTGCTATGGATACGGTTCCACATGGAGAATTATTAGTTAAATTGGAAAAGATGGGGATCAATATGAAAACTGAAGGTGGATAAGGAATTGGTTAAAGGGGAGACTACAACGGGTCATACTGAAAGGTGAACTGTCAGGCTGGAAGGAGGTTACTAGTGGGGTCCTCAGGATGTTTTGGACAAGTCTTATTTAATCTTTTTACTGACCTTGGCCATATGGATGTGCTAAAGTTTGCGGTGACACAAGCTGGGAGGTATTTGCTAAACAGAGAAAGACCAGGATATCATATCAGGAAGATCTGGATGACCTTGTAAATGAGTAAATAGTAATAGGATGCAATTTAATAGTGAAAAAGTGCAGGTCGTGCATTAGGCGGTTATACAAGAATTTGGTTATAAATGGGGACACATCAGTTGGAAGTAACAGAGGAGGAGAAGGACCTTGGAGTATTGGTTGATCACAGACCAATGTGATATGGCGTTAAAAAGCTAATGCAGTTTAGGATGCATTAAGTGAGGTATTTCCAGTAAGATAAGGAGGTGCTAGTACCGTATACAAGGACTGGTGAGACCTCATCTGAATACTGTGCGCAGTTCCTAGATCCATGTTTAAGAAGGACTGATTTCAAACTGGAACAGGTTCAGAGACGGGCTCTAGGATATCGAGGAATGGAAAACCTATCTTATAAAGGAGACTGAAAGAGCTTGGTTTGTTTAGCCTAACACAAAGAAGGCTGAGGGAGATTGATTGCTCTTTATAAATATTCAGAGGATAAATATCAGGGGAAGAGAGAATTATTTAAGCTTAGTACCAATGTGGACACAAGTACAAATGGATATAACTGGACACTAGGAGTTTAGACTTGAATATAGAATGAAGGTTTGTAACCATTAGAAGGATAAATTCTGGAAGAGCCTTCCAAGTGGAGTAGTGAGGGCAAAACACATTTGTTCAAGAATAAGCTTGATAAGTTTATGGAGGAATGGGTGAGGGATAGCCTAATTTTGGCGATTAATTGATCTTTGATTAATAGCAGGTAAATAGCCCAATGTCTTGATGGGATATTAGATGGGTGGGATCTGAGTTACTACAGAGAATTCTTTCCTGGTGTGGCTGGTGAGTCTTGCCCTCATGCTCAGGGTTTAAACTGATCGCCATTTTTGGGGTCAGGAAGGAATTTTCCTCCAGGGCAGATTGGCAGAGACCCTGAAGGTTTTTCGCCTTCCTCTGCAGCATGGGGCACGGGTCACTTGCTGGAGGATTCTCTACACCTTGAGGTCTTTAAACCACAATTTGAGGACTTCAATAACTCAGACATAGGCTAGGGGTTTGTTACAGGAGTGGGTGGGTGAGACTCTGTGGCCTGTGTTGTGCAGGAGGTCAGACTAGATGACCATAATGGTCCCTTCTGACCTTAGGTCTATGAATCTATGATACTGCACCAGAATTCTGGGGCAGTTAAAAAGGAACCAACGTGACACTTTGGAAGCTACAGTGGCAGAAAATATGAGCATAATGTTTTCTGCTGATGAATCATAGCATCATCTAGCAGTTCAAGAGGAGATCAAAGGCAAGGCTGTGTGCAAGAAGGTAAGATTGGATAACAACAGCTTCAAGTCAAATTCTGGAGGACTTGACTGAATACATACTGCATTAGCAGTTCTGTCATCCTTTGAATGGGGACAGCATGTGCTCCACCTTGTGCCAGCCTAGCTCTGCTAGATATTATAGGAGGGTTTGGGCCGTGGCCCTGCCTTCACCTGTAGCATTTGGTGTGTCTTGTGGTATTCATAGCATAGTGCAGAGTTTTCATTGTCTGTCTGGATTGTGGCAGGCCTCTGAACAAGATGGTGTGATGAGAGAGTTCTTTACCCAACTTGAGTACCCATTCAGAACCAGCCGCAATTGAGCTCTAAGGTGCTTAGGAAGAGATAGGCGATTGATTATCCAAGGGTTCAAAAGACAGGGAGAGAAGTAAATTGGAGAATTCAGGAAGAGCTTCAAGGGGAGATTTTGCAAAGGTGGGAAGGACAGTTAGGCACTGAACTCCCATTGAAAGCCAATAGGAACTAGGTACCTATCTCCATTAGTCTGTTTTCAAAAATCTCAACTTTCATTACCAGAGGAGGAAGGAGTACACGTCCTAAAAATTCAACATGCTCAAGTTTTATTTAGTGCAAGTTATAAATTTTAAATTGCATTACAATGTGTACATCCAAAGCTCTGGGCAAATGAAATCTTTTATCATTTAACAGACAAATTGATCCACTATCCAAAATTGACCACCAACCTGTTTTCTCCCAAAGTAAGGCTCTCTCTATCCTTCATATAGTAATTCATTCCCCTTCCCTTTACACCTGGGGTTAAAAAACATACAAAAGCAGATAGGGCTTGCAAATATGACGTTATAGTCAAAAGATTTGGCCACTGGTTGAAATTCCAGTGAAAATTTCCTGCCTTCATGTGTGTCTTGTTTAAACAGGGGCCTTGTTATATTTGGTGCATGATCCAAACTTGATCCATTTTTTAAATTGGGTTCCATGTGTTGTAAATCCATGTAGAATTTTTACTATTGACTTCAACTGGAATTTTGTGTTTTATGTGAGGACAGAATTAAGCTCTGTGTGTGTGTGTGTTTATAATCTTCATGATCTGGAAAGGAGTTAGCTAGGATTGTACCATTCTTTGCTGCCTTATGATGCTGCCAGAGATGGCCTAAAAGGCTTCTTTAAAAGTCTGGTTACATGCCATGCACTGTGGGACTCCCCATGTTTAAGATGGCTTTACAGCCCCCTTGCATAGCTGGAGCAGCGCTGATGGTGGGAATGCAGTGGAGAAAGCATCTGCCAGATCTCTGCAGCTGGAACCAGTGATGAACTGACAAAATCTTAACTACCGGTTCTCTCCTCACCCCACAAGGGGGTCATGGTCCAGTCCTGCTCCCTGGGACTCCTGCCCCATCCAACCCCTCACATTCCTTGACACTCCCCCCACAGGACCTGTGCCCCATCCACCCCCACTTCCCTGTTCCCTGACCACCCCTGGAACTCCTGCCCCTGACTGCCTCCCACCGTCCCATCCAAACACCCTCCTTCCTGACTGCTTCCCCGGGACCCTTGCCCCCATTCAACCCCCCTGTTCCCTGCCTTCTGATCACCCCGACCCCTATCCACCCTCCCACCCCTGACCACCCCCTCGAATTCCCCCCTCTATCCAATCCCCTGCCTCCACTCCCTGGCTCCTTACCGCACTGCCTGGAGGTGGCTGGTGGTGCTACAGCAGCGCCGCTTGGCTGGAGCCGAACCATGCTGTCGCCGTGCAGCGCCTGGAGCACCCGGTCAGTCTGAGCTCGCAGCACCCCTGCTTTCTGTGAATCAGCTGTTCGCGCAGGAAGCCTGGGAGGGCAGAGAAGCGGTGCGGCAGCTTCGCACTCAGGCCCAGGGAGGTGGAGGCGGAGCAGAGCAGAGGTGAGCTGGGGTGGGTAGCGGTTCCCCCGAGTGACCCCCCTCTGGTTACCTGCTGCGGCGCGGGTGGCCCCCCCACCCCAGCTCACCTCCGCTTCGTCTACACCTCTCTGGGCCCGAGCCTGAAGCTGCCACTTGCTTCTCAGCCCTCCCAGGCTTCCCACGTGAACAGCTGATTCGTGGGAAGCAGGAGGGAGGGGGAGAAGCGGGAGGAGCGTTCAGGGGAGGAAGTGGAGGCGGAGCAGAGGTGAGCTGCAGCCAGGGGGCGGGGAGCTGGAGCACCAATGGGGTCAGCACCTAAGGCACCACTTTTGGATAATGTGCTCAGGAGAAGCAGCCGCTCTCCCTGCTCCCCTCAAGCTACGCTCCTGGGTCACTTCAACTTACCGGTTGGTAAATTTAGAAGCCCATGCAGGACAGCCGGTCCTAAAAGAGCTTCTAAATTTTAACAACTGGTTCCCATGAACCAGTGCAAACCAGATCCAGCTCACCACTGGCTGGAACCCTTCCCCACTTCAGGGAAAGGCTCTGGTAGCAGGGATGAAAGGGAGCAGAGGGTAAAGGTACTGCCATCCCCTGGCTACTGGACCCTTCCCCCCGACAGGGAAAAATTCCAGACTTTCCCCACTGTCTCCCCCCTACCAGAGCCTTTAACTGATACATGTAGTTATGCACAACAGTGTGGATGCAGCCTGCTTTTCACTGTGGCAGGTGCACTGCACACCACGTGAAAGTGATGTGTTGTGTAGTCTGAGTTGTGCACAATGCCATGTGACCTATATGTTCACTCAGAACTAACCAACGCAGTTCAAATTTCAGATATAGTACGCCCACAACAAATGGCTCTCATACAAAAAAATTGAAGATAATTCCAAATGATGCATAAATTTGAGTTAATCATAGGCTTTTCTGGGGCAACTTGCTAATAGTAAATGGCAAAATTAATTAAACAAAGGTCTTGCTGGTATTTTTAGCTCACATTTGCTTAGGAACAGCCTGAAAACAACAACATATACATGTGACTGAGGAAGAAAAAAAATTGGAAAAACATTCTTCATGCTGCACCTTAAAAATCACAATTCTCTCCCCCTCTTTTCCCCTCCAATCTCATTCAGTTACAGTTATTTTAGGTGTAAGCTGAAAACAATTCAGTTTTTTTCCAGTTTTACTTTATGCAGTTGACAGGACTTTGTATATAGTCTTATTCATAGTTTTTCCTGTGCAATTTCTAGTCACTTCCAATTTTGTTTGCATGGTTCTTTCATGCAGCAGCAGGAGAAAAATGTCAGGGGGTTTCAGGGACAGGTATAGTAATAAGTATTTGAACTTATTTTTTAAAAATTGCTAGATTCCAAACTGAAACTCTTTGAGTCTAAACAATTTCCTTTAGTTACAGAATGGGTGACTCTATCCTGGGAATCAGGGACCGTGATAAAGACTTAGGGGTTGTGGTGGATATCATCTGAACTTCAGCTTCTGGTACAACACTGTGTCCAAAAGACCAAATGCAATCCTGGGATGCATAAGCGGAAATCTCAGGTAAGAGTAGAAGTGTTATTTTACCTGTGTATTGGACACTGTTGTGACCGCTGCTGAAATACTGTCTCCAGTTCTAGTGCCCAAAGTTCAAAAAGGATGTTGATAAATTGGAGAAGAAACTGAGGAACCACCTGGTCAGCATCCTATACAGCAAACAGGAACACGTCAAAAAAGAGCTCTCCAACCTGGAGACTCTCAGAAATAACGAAACTTTAGTACAAATGGACTTCACTAAAATAAGACAGGAGATCTACATTACACACTTCACCTCTCTACAAAGGAAAAAGGACTGTAAGCTGTCTAAATCTACCTGCTGCATGGGCCACAAATGGTACCCCTAACCCACCCAGCAATATAGTCAATCCAGGGCTGCCCAGAGGATCAGGGGCCTGGGCAAAGCATTTCGGGGCCCTTCCATAAAAAAGAATTGCAATACTGTATTCTCGTGGGGGCCCCTGCAAGCCCAGGGCAAATTGCCCCACTTGCTCCTCCCTCCACAAGTGGCCCTGGGAAAAATAAACTTTCTGCATCTTGGCACAAACCCAGTTTTGAGAAACTCTTTACAAGGTATCACTGGTTCACAGCATCCGCTAGTGCTAAAAGGCACTAAAGCTCATTAAAAGGGTGGACAATATTTTCCATCAACACTTTTTTTGGATCGAAAACTAGGGTTTTAAAAAGCAGAAAAAATCATGGACAATGTCTGCTTTCCTTCAAAATTTGTTGGGTTTTTTTTAATTGAAAGCTGAAATTAGTCTTCCAAAACCTGAATATGGTTTGGGGTTTCAGAACTGTGTGGCCAAATATTTGGTGCTTGCTATGTTTGATTGTTTAAAGAACAATAAAAAAATTCTGCTTAAAAAATATCCAAAACTTTTTTGAACCACCTCAGCTTGTGACCAAATGCCTGAGCCCATCCAGTGAAAGATTTTTCCAGGTTTCTGATACTCTGCTGGCTTCCTTGACTCATACTTGTCTCAATAACTTTGGGTTCATTAAAGTTAGAACTAAGAACAGCTATACTGGGTCAAACCAGCCCAGTACCCTGTCTACCGATAATGGCCAATGCCAAGTGCCCCAGAGGGAGTGAACTTAACAGGTAATGATCAAGTGTCTCTCTCCTGCCATCCATCTCCACCCTCTGACAAACGAGGCTAGGGACACCATTCGTTACCCATCCTGGCTAATAGCCATTAATGGACTTAACCTCCATGCATTTCTGTTTCTAGAGACTGCCTCCATGGGGTCTCTCACAAACTGGAAACGGTTACTGTGGTTTTGTCTTAGTATAGCTTATGTACATACTCCACGAACTGAGTATTTGAGCTTGTTCCAGAATCTGGGATGAGCCTATGTTGTGAAACTGAAATGCTCAAAAAGCACATGCATGTGAATGGACACAGGGTGCTAAATTTAATTAATCAGAGGTTCTCAAACTGGGGGTCGGGACCCCTCAGGGGTCACGAGCTTATTACTGGGAGTTGTGTGCTGTCAGCCTCCACCTCAAACTCCACTTTGCCTCCAGCATTTATAGGTGGTGTACGATATTGCTCTTCTCATCTGATCCCTCCTCCAGTGGCTAATTTTAAATGAAGCTACCCTCCTGTGACATGAATCTCCCTGTGGCACTGAAATAAATATAGACTATAATTGGCATTGAGAAGTGAAAGGATGGTAGCCCTAATGGAAAAGCTAACAGCTTGGCTCTTCTGCAGCCTCAAACTGCTGAATGAGCTTTAGGGAGGGAAGCCTGTGCTCCCAACACAGCGCCTGGCCCTGCCCCCACTGAACCACCACTTCTGCCCCCAACTGCCTGCCCCCTCAGAATCCCCAACCATCCTGCTCCTTGCCCCCTCACCGTCCCCAAGACCACACCACCACCACCTGGGACCCATCCCTGTCCCTGACTGCCCGACACCATCCATCCCCCGCTGAGTCCTGACAGACCCCCAGAATGCCCACAATCCAATCCCCCATGCTTGCCCCTAACGCCCCCCCAATCTCTGCCACCTCTCTGTCCCCTGACGTTTTCCAGAACTCCTGCCCCTTCTCAACCCCCCCCCCCAAGTCCTGGCCTCTTACCCTCGGCTCCCCCCTCTCCCGGAGCCTCAGCGCATCGCATCCAGGAGCATCCGTAAACAATGGTGCAGCGTGGCTCCGGCAGGGCCTGAGCTCCTCCCCGCTCAGAGCTGAGTGGTAAGGGGGCGGGGCTGTGAGCTCCAGCGAGTCCTGAGCTCCCTCTGCTCAGCCTGGAGCTCACAGCCCTGCCCCCTTACCATGCGGCTCGGAGAGGGAAGGAGCTTGGGCCCTGCTGGAGCCACGCTGCAGCTGTTCAGGGATGCTCCTAGATGCGCTGAGGCTCCTGGAGAGGGGTGGAGGCGGGGTTGGGCCGGGGCAGGAGCCTCAGCAATTCTCTTGGGGGCCCTGCGGAGCCCGGAGCCTGGGGCAAATTGCCCCACTTGCCCCTGCCCCCCGGCGGCCCTGAGTCAATCTATCCAACTACACACTCAGCCCAACAAAAGAGTCTGTCCTATCTTGGGGACTCTTTCTGCCCTGCCACCCCCACAAACATGATACAGTTCTGCGGCGATCTGGAAGCTTACTTTCGCCATTTCCGACTCAAAGAATACTTTCAAGATAACACTGAACAGCACACTGATACACAGATACCCTCCCACCAAAAGCACAAGAAGGGGGAGGAAACTGCTGAATGTGTTGCATGAGATGGAAAAGATCTTTGTGGCAAGTTTCTGAACCTCATTGCAGTTTGAAAAGATATATTCCTCTTTCCTAATTAATTAGGTGAGGGAGAAAGAGTAACATTTTTGGAGTTAGACATTACTCAAGGGGCTGAGTACAATACAACTGCACATAAGGTAGGAGGGAGGCCACCCTATATATGTTTTAGGTTTCCTGAAAAGGTGTTCCTAATGTATGGGGTGGGTTGTATCTCCCTCTTTCCAGGCCCTTCCATGGGGGCAACTGGGGCTTTCTGAAAGGGAAAGGGTGTGTTTGGAAACCTATGTTATGTGGACTGTGTGTGTCCTGGTGAAAAAGTTTTATAGAATTTAAAAGGAATTCAACAAGTAGAATTCTATAGACATGCAATCCGTTCTATAGAAACAACTGTAATAACCTAGACAACAAGGTCCTTCCTTTCTATAGGTTTTTGGAATTATCCAATAGAATTTTACAGCAAGAATATAATTTTTTTCTTACATAGGACAGTTCAAAAAAACTATTACAAAAGATATTTTCTATTTACTCCAAAAGTCTTTTCCATAGAATGTTATTTCTGTAAGTGGCAACAGAAGTGCCAGATCATTCACTGCAAACAGATATTTCTCTCTCTGTCTCTCTCTCTCTCCTCTCTACTGGTGGATTTGCTTTTCTTCCTATTATTTTTGTCTGCATGGTTGATGGGGATGCTTCCTGGTAACTGCATTGGAGGAACTTCCTGTACGCAGAATACAGTAGCTCACAGTCAGAATACAACAGTGAGCTATTGAAAGGGATAAGGTCCCACCAGATACAAACTACACATAACTAGTGCTTTCTTTTTTAAAAAACTTGGGTGAGTGTGGGTGGGGTAAAAGTAGATGATAGAGGAAGCAAAAAGGGATTTTTCTACGAGTGGGTTCTCCTCTTTTCATACTCTTTGCTTGCTGCACAGTTCTTGTATCATGTTACAAGAATAAACTTGGGGTTTGTGTCCTGTATTTCTGAATCACTTATTTGATATGTCCATCAGCTTGGTTTCCTACTACATGAAGAAAATGTGGGAAGTCTAGGGATAAGTCAGGGCCATATACTTTTGCACAGAAGAGATTTACTGAGCCACAAAATCATCTTGATGAGTACAGCAATGGGCTGTCTCCTACTTCACCCCTGTAGGTTGTTGTAGGTGTCTATGGTGTCTCAGGGAGTCAGCCCTTCCATAGTTTCCATGGGCAAAGTACTTTAACTCAGAATTATTATTAAGGTCACAATTTGGCACTTAACAGATAATAATCATTAAAAGTTTAGCCCCCAGTGAACAAATCCATTTTCAGAATACCAAAAATAAGTATTTTGCTTATAGAACCAACTGCTGTGGTCCATTCATAACCCCAGAGCAATACTTACTGTGTTCTTCCTTATAATTTATTTCAGGAGATTTGTGCACTGGTCAGTACTATTAGCATATCAGACCACCAGGAGCAACCATATCTGATTTTTACCAAGAAATGTGTGTGGCTTGTTAAATAAGAAAACTCTACAAACACAACTTTTTGCTAATTAAGCAGTCTAATTAATTAGTTGTTGAGACTACTTCCTTGATGTTGTGTAAATCAATAGTGCTATATAAAAAAGACCAAATCGTATTTTTTAACTTGCATAATGGACAAGATCTAAGATGAATTCCATGGGTTAATGAGAGTCCTCAGGGTTGTTTGTCAGGATATATAGCCTTCCGTGACACCAGTGTGTTAGTGATTGAAAAGCACCGCTCACAGTGCACCAAATAAATAAATAAGTAAAATAATCAGGAACAAGCTGGTTTGGGGACTCAGCATACTGAAGCTTTTAGCTTTAGTGCATTGATTTTTGACTGTCTGCAGCGAGCTTCAGCATAAGCTGAGGATACAAATTCAGATCTGACCTCACTTTGAGATTCAAACTCAGTTCTATTCCCAGCTGGGGATTCAAATTGAGATTGTATTGAGCTCCCAGATTTCTATCACAGTGTTATTAGAGGTTATTCTTTTCTTTTGAGAGCGAGAATGGTGCTTGCTAGAGTTAAGGGAAGGAAGCAACAAGCAAACCCTGAAACTTGTGCAGTCTCATACAAAGTCTTATCTTCTAGGTAGCTTGCTGACCCTGAGCTTAACTTGAGTTTAACTGGAAGAGATCCAAAGTGACACAAGGTGAGTATCAAGACAGCAACCACTAGGTGAAATAGCTAAACAGGGGGGAAAACTCATTATTATGGTAGTAAACTTGCACTGTTTTTTTTCTCTTCTGCTGCCCCCCATCCTCTGGTTCCTGCAGCCCAATCATCCATCTGCATCCTAGTTAATCTGCCTCCTCCTTCCCTGCCTGGGTGTTGGTGATGTGTGGGATTGAGGGCACAGGATAGACAGCCTCTCTGCTCTCTTTTTCCTGTGTTTGGTGCCACAACTGCTCCGGCTGCAAGGAGAAGCAATTTCAGTGAAAGTCCTTCCCAGCCTCTGCAACTCTGGGCTGAAGGATGCTCAGTGCAGACAGACTCTTTGGAGAATTTAACTGCCAACTTCTTAACAAACCTCTTCTGAGCATGTGAGAACTGATTTTTTTTTTTTTATTTAGGCCTATAACTTAGCCAAATTTTGGCAAGTCTTCATAGGAATGGCACAAGGCTTTATCCTGACAACACAGTGACATGTGCATGTGTGCATTCGCATGTGCACACACATTCATACACACTTCCAACTCCCTTCTCCAAAGCATGTAGGTGCTAAGGCCTTTCAGGGTAAAGGTTACTGGAATTTTTTTTAACATGGACAAAACATTCCCCACCCTCTATTTCATTTTCAGTAAAGGCTGGCTAACTGTCTCAGGCAGACTATTTCTGGAAAAACAGCATGGAAAATTTCAACCTAAACCATTAAAATTTGATGTAATCCTTACCAACCTCCAGAGAGATCGCCTGCTCCAGGCTTTAAATTTTTGGCCCATACTTGTTAGTGAGTAAATCTGACCTTCACTAATTCTTCAGTGCAGCTTATCAAGGAGAAAAATGCTACACAACACTATACATGATTAAAAACAATAAATGCATTAAAGGAAAATATTCATTATACAGTACACCAAAGCTGTGTATTTCAGTCATCTCTGCTGGAACATATAAACCAATACAGCTGAGTAAAATCTGAAATGATCACACATGTACACTGCTCTATGGAACTGTGGGTCTGCTATCCCTAAGTAATTTATGTGGAAAATGTGCTGTGCTTTATCCATGGACTTATCACTTTCACACTGTGAAACCTGAAGTGAGAATGGCAAGTCAGATGCCATCACAGAATAATATATATTCTGTATTCACAGAATCTTCTAGTTCTTTACTAGGGATAATTGGCTCTTCTCACTAGCTAAGTAATTCCATAGATTTTTACAATGCAGAATTTAAATGTGAAATATAACTAAAACCTATTGTTTTAAAATTTTTTTGATTGAGAAAATGTAACTTGGGGAATAACAAATTTAATTTCATGTCACACAAGAGTGTAGTGTCTCCCAATAGAGGAAAACATCCTGCTCCATCTTGGCCTTTGTGATTATTCCCTGCCCTGTATTGTGCCACTGTAATTCTTTATGACATTCTCCCTGATGCCATTTCTTGTAATCACAGAACATGAAAAGCGTTATGCTAATGGTCCTTTCATTTTAATTTCTATGACAATATTAGCTGCAAATGGTGCCCTCCTATTACCTGCTTCTTTGAATGAATTACACACCCTTAAAACAAGTGCCACTTTTCCCCTGTGACCACCTGACTCATCAGTGGGGTATATTTACACTGCCATTTGACACCTGTGGCTGGCCCGTGCCAACTGACTTGGGCTCATAGGGCTCAGGCTGTGTGGCTGTTTTATGCAGTGCAGGTTTCTGGTCTCAGGCTGCAGCCCGGGCTCTAGGACCTTGCGAGATGGTAGGGTCCCAGAGCTCAGGTTGCAGCTCTAGCTTGGAAATCAACACTGCAATAAAACAGCCCTGCAGCCTGAGCCCCTAGTCCAAGTCAGCTGGCAAGGGTCAGCCACAGGTGCCTAACCAGGGCCGACTCCAGGCACCAGCCTTCCAAGCAGGTGCTTGGGGCGGCAATCTGCAAGAGGCGGCAGTCCGTGTGATTTTGCCCCTAAACAGTACACCGAATTGCCACTGCAGACGGTAGGGGAAGTCCATGTGCCGTTAGGGTGGCATGCACGTTTCCGCGGCAGCAGCAATTCGGTGGCAGCTTCTATGTTCAGCTGTCCACGGTGGCACAACTTCTGTCTTCTGGCTGAAGACAGAAGCTGCTGCTGAATTACCACGGCCGTGGAAACGCGCGTGCCATCCTAATGGCGCACGGACTACCCCTGCTGTTCGCAGCAATTTGGCGTGCTACTTGGGGCGGCGTAAACAGTAGAGCTGGCCCTGTGCCTAACTGCAGTGTAGACATACCCTTACCCTTAGATGTCTCCATCAGGTATTGTATTATTCACTTTACTCATTACCATGAAAAGCCGAGTTGGAGGAAGAAACATTAATATTACCTTTCTTTAAATGTCAGGAACCTAGGGTGACCAAACAGCAAGTATGAAAAATTGGGATGGGGTGGGGGGTAATAGGAGCCTATGCAAGAAAAAGACCCAAAAATAGGGAATGTCCCTATAAAATTGGGAAATCTGGTCACCCTACAAGAACCTCTTATAAGGAGCTTTGCAAACTAAATCCTGAATTAAAAACATGCCAGAAAGTTGGTCTTGAAGTAGTGGCATTTTGTCTGAGACGTTCATTCTGCAAGCAATTTTGAATCTAAGGCCCCCAAACCCAGTAGTGGGTAGCTGGATGTTTCTGGAAACTCTGCCACACAAGTTTCAAAAAGACTGGTATTGTCAAACCTGGTTGTGCATTCTCTCCCAAGCAGTGTAAAATACATCTTGGTATTTGAGGGAGCAGTTACCTCAATGGAGCAACCCATCTACCCTATTGGCTGTTGGTGAAGTACTACAAGTAGCCCTGAGTGAATGAGAGTTATGAAAGATGCAGAAAAATGGCACATGCAATGCACTTTCAGTCACTATGAAAGAACAGTTCTCTGTAAGCTTGTTGCACTTCATAATCAATTTCAGTATTGAATGTAGCCAGTAGCTGAGTTGTTTAAATATAAGCACAGCTACTCTCAACTTTATACAGGCAATTTAAAATCTGAAAACACATTCAGACAAGTAATATATTTGTGATGGATGGAAAATTCCACTGACACTTAATAATACTTTGTTATTTACATCCAATAAACTTTTAAGTGTAACTTAGCCAAGGCATGTATTGGAGACAGAATTATTAAACTAAGAAAAAGGGGAAAGTGGGGGAAAAAAAAGATTTCTGTTTGGATACTACCCAAGGAGGCCAAATAAAAAAAAATCCTATACACCAACTCTTCTCATGGAAATCCCTCTCAGTATAATGAATGTCTGTTTCTTATCTTGATCACACTATTTCTTTTTGGTTTAGGAAGTACCCAATGCACAGAGTAACCTGAGTGAACTTGGGCAAGTCGTTTTGAAGTGTCACATGTCAAATTTTCGGAGGCATGTAGGATGCAGATAGGTATGTAGTGGAATTTTCAAATAGCCTAAACAGATTAGGCACCTAAATCCCATTGAAATCAATGGGTTGTGCTCATTAACACAAGTAGAATGCACTCATCGTCCTTAACCTGGAGTAGCCAGCATTCACCTAGTATTCTCTTGATGCTAGATGTTATATGGGGACTAGGAGATGAAATTTGCTTGCATACAGTATTTGGCTAGTGGAATTGTGTGGATTTTCTTGCCAAGCCCCTGTTCCCTTTAGTTTGCCCATAACATTTCCCCTATGCTCCTGTAAAGTGATGTGGAACTTGGCTCTATAATTCACCAGGGGTTGCAGCCTTCCTGTGGTCCACCTGCCTCTGCAGAGTAGAAGCATTTTGTTACTGCTGCATTTTGGGCCTTGAGCACCTGAAAGAGGAGCCAGAGTGTGGTGAGGGGAGGGCAGGGGTTCAAACTTTCAGCCTATGTAGAAAAAAACTACACATTAACTAGAGAGAGAATTCTGCAGGCTGAAGCCTGCAGAGAGGCTGCTGTGCTTTATCTGCAATTCTTCAAAAGATGTTTGATCCTTAGATAAAACATTTGTTAATACTTTAAAGATTTCAACTTAAGATCTATAAAGATTCTTTTTTCTAAGGTAGAAATCCACTGATATGTGATAATTTTACTTAAGTATGAAATTCCCTTCAATATCTGGAGCTGACTATTCACTCCCAGGCATTCTAGCATAACAACATACCACTCAGGAATCAGAAAGTAGGCAGCTGAGGATGAAGGAAATAAGGGGGGCAAAATGGGGGGGAATAGGAGGCCAGTATAAGTGAACAGAGTTTTGTTTTGGAGATTGGATGTAACAACGGACCCCTTCTATTCTTCCCATGATATAAAAAGATCTTTTTTAATTTAATTGACAGATGTATTGGGGGAATTTTAGATACTCTGTTTATATGGGACATAGAAGTGATTTAGCTCAGTAGACAAAGAACAAGGAGACAAAACAGCTTTTCACATATACAATCATCTTATTGGATGAACTACAGCTAAAATGGGCAAAGCTTTGGAGACTCTCGCTCTCTTCATCAGGCCATGGGAAATGGAGCAAAGCAGAACAGACAGATATAGTGGCAGGGTGTTAATTGAGACCTGATAATTAAATGAAAGCATAGTCATGGTACAGCTGTCATCCCCACTTTGTGTGAGAGAATCATGGTGGGTGCCGCCTGTGGATTCCCTTTGTCCTGCCATGCTCACTCCAGGGAACAGCCAGTGAAAACCTCTCTGATACCACAGGTTTCCGCTGGAGAGAAAAACAGTTGTATTAGCAGGTGAGGAGTTTGACACACATACCTGTGGCAAAACTGTGTTTTTAATTGCGTTTTCTTTTTTCTTTTTCCCTTTTATCTTCTTTCCATGTGGGATGGTGTGAGTGGGTTTCACCTGAACAAATGGCAGTTATGAGGAAGCAGCAGCAGCAGCAAGGTCTTGCACACAATGTTGAGAGATTAAATGAAAATAGATGGTGGCTAATTTAATTCAGAGATGTAGGAAAGCAAAACAAAACAGTACAAAATTATGTATGGGATATGGATTGGAGTTTCACTCTGGATTGCAATTGCAAATAGCTCTTTTAATCAAAGGACAGCATATACAATACCAAGAGCCACTGTCCGTTAGTAATTTAGTAACTGTAAGCAAAACTGACTTTGTAAAATATCAGTAATATGTTAGAAAATTAATATTTAAACTAAGTTCCTTTGCAGTGGGTTTTTTTAAAAATAGGCTCCCTTTGAGTTCAATTATCTGCCTCTCCTGATTAGTGACAAAATTCCCTTTCTATAAATCAAATTGTTCAGGTCAGAAACAGCAGAATCTCTGAAAGACAATGCATCTGTGACCCATAAAATAGGCTAGTTTATTAAGGTGAGCTCAAAGAGTTAACTGTTAAAAGACTTCAAGGAAGAAATGTGATCTATGAGAGGTTTGAAAATAGAGGTGGCCCCTCATGTAGTGCCCAACAAGAGAAGACAGAACTAAGCATAAGGAGCAGCATGGAAGACAAAACACAAGACTGGGAGAAGGATAAAATGCGGGAGTTAGAATGGAGGTTTGGGATGTATAGAGGGAATGAAAGCAAAGATCTAGACACAAGTAGAGTTCTCTAGGCTCCTGAAATTGAAAAGAAGCAGTTGAACTTGAAGTAGGGGTGAAAGGATTTGAACAGGGAATATCTGACAAGATATGTTCAGTGGGAAAGAGGGAGAATTTTAACAGCACCACTTGGAATAGACTGGATGGGTACAAGATGAGATACAAGGAAGCTATTTGTTGTTAAAATCAAAGACAAATAAAGGGGTGAAATTTGCCTGCATGCAAAGGGCTGGCAAATCTGATGCACTTCTTAAGTCACACACCTTATTTTAAAGGTGTAAGTGGTGCATAGGCCTTGTGTGCCACAGCACAAGGCTGAATTTCACCTAAAGGGCAGTCAGGATAGATTTCAGAGATCTTGTAAAGATACTATGGGTTGGAGGTGGGAAGAGTCAAAATGACACTGAAATTGTGAGTCTGGGAAATGGAGAAGATCATGGAATTGTTGATTGTGGAGAAAACAAAGTGGTTGATAGAGAAGATGAGAAGTTCAGCTTTGAGGAAAGATGGTGGCTGTATATCCAGAGGAGACAGAGTTGCAAGACTGGATTCTAGACAAAGATTTTTCCAAATCTTTTTTTTTTAGAGCTAATTATTGTTTGAGCTGTGCAAGTAAAATGTCAAAATGAATACATTATTTAAAGCACTAGTCAAAACAGTAAGCAAAGTGTCCAGCACTTTTTTCTCTAAATTATTTTGTATTGAATGATCTTTTAATTAATCATACAGTGAAATGTGATGTTGGAAGCCGACTCCATACAGTGACAGAGAGACTAGCAATCTGGAGACGAGCCCCAAAAAGGGAAAATTCTGAAAAAGAATTAAATATTGTTCCCTTCTGAATTGGCATCCAAGTAAGCAGATGAGCCATTTGTCTCTATACTGTCCGAGAGTTTTTATCCTGAAATTAGAGCTGCTTCTGTCTCCTGGAACTTGGAAGCTGACCCCAGCTTCTAAATTTTTCATCACAGTTACATACTCCAGATCTTTCTTATATTGAAACAAATGGGGAATGTGGGCATTGATCTCACTGGGAGCAGGAGTAAACCTTAACTTTAAGTATGGGCGTTGGATTATTCATATGTTCAAATTTAACTACCAGCCATAAGTATTCGTAGGATCCGGGGCTTTCCTTTGCTTACACTAAGACCCTGATAGGAACCCAAACTCATTGATTCTTATCATTCATTTTTGGTGGGTTGTTCCATACTGAATTGCATTAAGGCATATTTTGCACATTATGAAATGCAGTTATGCCAGAAACTAATTCAGTCCTTGTGTGCTTGGGTGGTTTACTGTAAGAATTCAAAGCACACCTGCCAGGGTACTGATCCAAAAATAAAGAACTTTGTAACTGAAAATGGCAGGTCTGATGCTGAAATGGCTTTAGAACTGCTATTAATAATATTATTGTGGTTTTTTATGGTATCATTTGCACAACATGGAAATTATATAATCACTTAAATCAGCCTCTGTACCAGATGACTGGAGGATAGCTATTGTAATGCCGATTTTCAAAAAAGGGCTCCAGAAGTGATCCTGGCAACTATAGACTGGTAAGCCTAACTTCAGTGCCAAGCAAACTGCTTGAAACTATAGTTAACAGAATTATCAGACACACAGATGAACATGATTTGTTGGGGGAAAGGGAAATCATGTCTCACCCATCTATTAGAATTCTTAGAGTCAAAAAGCATGTGGACAAGGGTGATTCACTGGATGTAATGTACTTGGACTTTCAGAAAACCTTTTGACAAGATCTCTCACCAAATGCTCTTAAGCAAAGTAAGCAATCATGAGATTAGAGGGAAAGTCCTCTCATGGATCAGTATCTGATTAAAAGATAGGAAACAAAGGGTAGGAATTGTGGCAAATTCCCAGTACTGTTCTGCTGGGTCTCACGCTTTCTCTTCTCTGGGGTAGGTTCAGGGTGCTATTGCTTGCCTCTGAACTGGTTCTTAATTACTCCACTAGTGTCCTTGGAGGAGGGGAGAGGAGAGGGAGGGACCTGGGCCCACCCTCTACTCCAGGTCCCAACCCAGGGGCCCTGAGTGTTGTGGTGAACCACATTGACTTACCGTTCTTCCTGGGTTACTTCCCTTCTCTACCCTTCAGCTTGTGAAGGGCTTCTTGCCTCCCTTCTACACAAGCCTTGGTGCCCTTACCTAGGGTTTCTTCTGGACTTCACATGCACTCTCCCAACTTTCTATTTATTTCTCCTCTCCACTTCTGCACTTCTGCTCCAATCAAACCTTCCTCTTCAACTCCCACATGTCTGACTGCAGTAGGTGCTCCAGTTGGGGTCAGGTGCTCTAAATGGCTACAGGTGTTCTAGTTAATCTAAAGCAAACCTTCCTCCCTTGGCAGGGAATAAGGCCCCCTGCTAACACTCTCATGCTGCCTTCTGGCCATACTGTATCACAGAATAAATGGTCAGTTCTCACAGTGGAGAAAGGCAAATAGCAGAATCCTCTAAGGATCTGTACTGGGACCAGTCCTGTTCAATGTATTCATAAATGATATGGAAAAGGGGCTGAACAGTGAGGTGCCAAACTTGCAGGTGATTCAAAATTACATAAGATAGTTAAGACCGAAACTGACTGTGAAGATTTACAAAGGGCTTTCACAAAACTGCGTGAGCGGGCAAGAAAATGGCAGATGAATTTCATGTTGATAAATGCAAAGTAGTGCACATTCGACAACATAATCCCAACTACACATACAAAATGGGTCTAAATTAGCTTTTACAGCTCAAGAAAGAGATATTGGAGTTATGCTTCTCTGAAAACATCCACTCAATATGCAGCTGCAGTCAAAAAAGCTAACAGAATGTTAGGAACCATTAGGAAAGGGAGAGATAATACAGTACATGTTATAATGCTACTATGTAAATCCATGGTACACTCACACCTTGACTACTGCATGCAGTTCTGGTCACCTCATTTCAGAAAGCTATATTAGTATTGGAAGACATACAGAGAAGAGCAACACAAAATGATTAGGGGTATGGAACAGTTTTCAGATGAGGAGAGATTAAAAAGACCGGGATTGTTCATTTTAGAAAAGAAACAAGTGAGAGGGGATATGATAGAGATCTATAAAAGCATGAATGGTGTGGAGCAAGTGAATAAGGAAGTGTTACCCCTTCACATAACACAAGAACCAGGAGTCATCCAATGAAATTAATAGGCATCAGGTTTAAAACTAACATAAGAAGTACTAGTTCACGCAGCACAGAGTCAACATGTGGAACTTATTCCCAGGAGACGTTGTGAAGGCCAAACACATAACTGGGTTCAAAAAGAATTGAATAAGTTCATGGATGATAGGTCCATCAGTGGCTATTAGCCAAGATGATCAGGGTTTCAATGCCATGCTTTGGGTATTCCTAAACCTCTGACTGCCCAAAGTTTGGACTGAATGTTAGAGAATGGATCACTTGATAATCTTCACTGTTCTGTTCATTCCTTCTGAAGCATCTGGTATTGGCCAATGTTGAAGACAGTATACTGAGCTAGATGGACCATTGGTCTGACCCAGAATGGACATCCTTATGTATTTAGGATCTGATCTTGTGCCCACTAGTCAGCTGGAGTTTAGTGCAGTGCTCAAACCTTTAGCATAATGCCTATTGAATCCAAATGATGGGGCAATTCTCCCTTGTTTCACATGTGGAAATCCTATTATAACTCATATGAAAGGGGAAAAAATTGATAAGTAGCACAATATTCAGTCACATTTTCCCTAGTGAAGATTGAATAAAACTCATTGGACAACTTCTATTGAAATGAGATTTCAACAAAAATTGAGGGTGGGAGAACTTGTGATAGCTTGCAAATCTTATTTTCTGCAGTAATGAATACTTCATTATTTCTATAATGAATTTTCAACTCAGAATATGATCCTTTTAGGGCCAGATTTTTGAAAGAGTTCAGTTCCTGTTTATGGACCAAAATAATCTTTTGAAAATCTGTCCATAAGTGTGAAAATGGGAGCAATTGTATGCTGATATGTTATGAAAATTTAGCCCAAATTCTGAATACTGAGCATTTGAAAATCTGTCCCTTAAAGTGTAAAGATTCCAAAACAAAATTGGAATAGTCTTTCATTTTGTTTTTTAAAACAGAGAATTTATGTACAAAATTTTTTTTTTAAGTTCATCTTTGTATAGTATACTGTGTGTGTCTGTGTGGTGAGAGAGGCATATCAGCTTACTTGATTATAGTGAAGTGACCTGTCTGTGTCATCTTATCTCAAATGTCTGAATAAACATGAGATAAATGTAAATTGCATCACTGTGGAAAGAGTGCAAACATCAAATATACCTGAAGGAGAGGCTATGCCAGAAGCTGATTTAGAATTGTGATGGATTCTCCTTTACTAGTTTGCAGTAGAAAGCTATTAATTTGTGCTCTTTCTATTCTCATTATAAAGCTTTTAGCTAGACAAAATAGCTGTTCTCAGCCTTTCATTTTATTCCTTAACACTTACATAGCACTGATTATTATATAGAATCATTACTCTTTTTTTTTTTTTTACCTGTCCTTGATGGAATTCTGGTACAATTAGTGGTATCAGTATTCTGGCTACAATAAAGACTGACACATTTTGCTATCATTGCCTTACATACCATACTTTCTTTGTGCTATTTCCATTAAAGGATATGTTATGTCTTTCATATGCATTGAATATAATTTGGCTTTTTTCATGGAAACACTTGGTTCTTTGCATTTATTTTCATAATCAGTATCTTTATTTTTTTCATGTGTCAGTGTACTTTTAAAAACATCTGGTTTTTGAACTCTGGGATGTTATGTCCTAAACTTTAATTGACCTTAGTGGGAGTTGGGAGCATTAAGTCTCTCTCTCTAATTGAGAAGACCAGTTTTTGTGGTCTGTCAGTTTATAAAACTGAGTGTAATTTGTTTTGTGTATGTGAAACTTTTGTAACTTTAGTGAAATACAAAAAGGTAGACCATTGAAGGTGCAATACAGTGCCCTCCACTATGGTGTGATATATGTAATATTATTTCAAACCAAATTCTGTCTGTTTGAATATACACTGCAGTTAGTATTTGGATAAATGCTTATTATCAGATGTGATGCAGTTCTTAGATGTTGAGCATGTTCCTGATGCTGCAAATACTCATGCATGATCTGAACTTTAAGCTTATGTCAGTCCCATTTAAGTAATTTGAACTTCCTGTGCCTGAAGTTATGCATGTATAAGATGTTTCAAGTTTAGGGCTTAAGTTTGTATTTGACTCCGTTGTTTTCTTATGTTGAGCTGCCTCTTACAGGTTATACCCAGAGTGTCAAAACATTACCATACAACCGGATTATTTCTATTATAGAACACCAAAAGGAATCTGTATTATGTTGTAGAATTGCATAGTAGCAGCCCACTTTTCACTACAAAAAAAGGTCAGTTTTCAAAAATGTTAAAATATACTGCACATTTAAACAGTGTACTCTGAGAGCTTACTCTGTTGTAGGCTGAAACACAATAGGGTTCTTCCCTAAACTAATTTGAGTGCACTGATGATAGAGCCCCTTAATGCATCCCTTTAGCACAAGAGAAGTTATATTGAATTCAGTGAAATTTCTTATGCAAGGGCCCCCATGTAAGAACTTGTTGTACTGGCTTTAAACAAATTGGTTGGTTTAGTCCATATAATTCATTTGGTACCATTAAAATCAAGACCTTGTAATAGGATAAGATCATAGGGTTGCTGCCATCGAGCACTACTTCCCCTACATCTCTGCTGTAGGCTGGTGCTGTCTTCCTTGTGGAGATCCCTTATACATGGTGAGGAAGCCTGCATTCTCAGGCTCCTGTGCACTCTGCTGCTTGTTGCAGTTGGGCACTGGCGATACCCCGAAAACTGTGGATGCTCAGCACCCTTTAGAATGAGGCCCTAAAATGAATGTGTTAGACCTTCAAATGGATTTTAAAAAGCATATGGATACATTTGGAAAAGAAAAGAAACATAAGCTGATCCCTCTTCATTTTTCTGAAGTTGTATGCACTAACATTGTGGTCAGTTACACCTGTTTAAATCCTAAGGGATTCCTGAGTTGGATGGTGTTTCTCTGGATTTACACCAGCCTAAGTGGGGGACAGATTGTGGCTTATTGTCTTTTTTTTTTAAAAGAAGATTGAAGTCCTTGAAAACCTATCTAAAAGTCCCTAGTTACTAAGCCTAACTGAATGCAATATGAAGATTTTTTTTTTAATCTATGTGTTCTTTTGACCTCTTAGGGAACTGTTAGATCATAAACGTAAGTCCAGAAGAAATTTCAATAAAGTTTTTCAGATTCGAACAAAGAAAAAGACTCCTCAGCTGTCTTCAAATGCATTAGTGGTTAAGCCTAGCATATCCACAAGGACATTCATTGTCTCCTAAATCAGCGTCAGGGAAAGTGAATGTTATAAAAGTAACTTAACAAAAAAAAGCCTATTTTTCTATCAAGGAGGAAGGATTCATAATTTCCCAGATTGCTTTAGAAATTTAGCACACATTAACAGCTGGTTTTGTAGTTAATTTTTGTAAATTTCATCAAAAGGTCTTTGTATAATTTTTCTGAAAAAATTACAGGTTGAAGTGCATAAATTTTCTTATTTATGTTTGAAGTCAATGGAATTGTAGCCCAGATTCATATCTCAGTTACATTGGTGTAAATTAGGTATAACTTGCATTTAATATGATTTTTGTGTTCAAATTCTTGTAGATACAGCTTTGAATTGAGCAGATTATATCCCCAGTGAGGTGGAGATGTGATACTATTGAAGCTAATGGAAGTTTTTCCGTTGACTTCAGTATACTCTGGATCAGGCCTTTGAGTCCGATTACACAGATGTAACTGAAATCAGAACCCTTCCCTATATTGTTTAGTTCTCAGATGAATATTTTCTCTTCTTGGGTTTTATTTCTTGATGGCTTTTAGAACATTATATCATACTAGTGACTTTTGTCAATTTTTTCTTATGTGCCAATACATTAAAGTATAACTTTAAAAAGCTTTTCACTTTGGAAACAAAAAACCCATAATCCCAGTGGTGTCAGCATTTCCTTAGCATTGGTTTGTAAGCAAGAGTCCATGTCCTGTAACAATATTCTAGAGCAGCCACCCGTCATAAAAAGGGCCGCCTTAAAAAAAACAAACAAAAACAAAATGTATTCAGAACTTAGCAGGACCACTTCCCCATCTCAGTCCATGGGTCTTTCCCTTTCTTCTTAGCTATGGGTCATTGAACATATTATGATGTATTTCTAAGGCTTGCATTGGTTTGGAAAAGTTTTCTCTTCTCTAATTGCCTTAATGTAGGGAGCAGCTTCTGCAGCTGCTTAGTAAGTAGGCTAATGTGATCTCCTTGTCTAAGCTTCCCAAACCACCGAAATTATATTTGTCCAATTGTGTGTGTGTGTGAACATATGCATACACACACACAGGTTTTCATAGGAGTAAGTGTAGGAGAAACCCAACACTTTTTTGTTTTTATTTTTCCAATAGAACAGATTTTTTCATGAAATTGTCAATTTAGGCAAAAGCTGTTCAGTTTTTTTTCCATCAGTCTAAGCTGCCTAGATAATAATTTTTAAGTGCATGGTTTATTTGACTTTAATCCTTACATTAACCTCAAGGTTCCTGCAGCCTTCATTGATGCATTTCCTATGGCTGCGCCACTTTCTACATATTTTTTTCCTGCCACCCTCAGTCCCAAGAGCATTAAATGTCTCGTTTTTATTACAGAGTAAAGGTTAGCTGTGGTACTTCTAAAGATGCTACTGAAAATATTAGCTGGGCTGATATTTGGGGCCAAATCAATTTTAAGCTTGTTTAATAAATGTCAGTTCCTGGGGGGAGTTGCCCGTTGATAGTCCAAAAGGGTAGGAGCTTCTTGTGTTATTGCGAGACTGGCTCCAGAGGTGGCCAAAGTCACATTGCTCTTGATAATTGGCAAGAGCTGGCAACAATGCATGTCCTAAATGGTATATGATGTGTGAATAAGAGAAGAAACATTCCCAGACTGATCAAAACTTTAGAAATGCTTCAGAATGTGCTTATTAACTGCATGGCAGAGAAGACAGACCAACTGAAAGGCACAGCTGGGCAAAATTATTCTGATGAGTTTCAAGTATGGACCAAAACATTTTTGTGGTTAAACAGAAGATCTCAGAACCTCATGAATTGCTGAGATTCTCCAGTTGGTACCCAAAATGTATGTGGTACAGTCCCACTTCCCTGACCAAAACACCCTCCTTCTTTCCAAAAAACCCACCCCAAAACCTGGTAGTGAGCACAGGGTATTAACATTTGCTGGTGCTTATGGATGGCTCAGAGGTTGACGTTTTAAGGTGGATCCCACTTCCAGAGGCAAGTCCAATTCCCTCAGCCCACTGCTTCCACCTTCAGTGGATATGAAAGGTCCTGCATGCAGTAGAACAACTTTATTTCTATTGCAGTGGGTGGCGAGGAGAGAATGCCATTTGGTGTGCAATTCCTGTAGTCCAGGCAGTGGAGCTATGCTGATTTATACAGAAGGAGCATTCTTTTTCAGGTGTGGCATGGGAACTGGATTTGACTCCTTGAATTTAAGGCATCTGTGCGCAGCTTCTGGTTTTATAGTTTCACTTTGACAAAAAATAGCACAAATCTATTGTAGAAGGGGAGCACCACTAAGGGCTGTATTGACATCCACTAGGAGCTCTGTTGTTACTTTGCAGTTTTACTTGGAAGGTGCTTGGATACTATAGTTTTTAGAGAGAGAGAGAGAGTTTTTTAAAAATATAGATATAACTATATATAAAGCTGGGCTTGATCCTGAAAGGTATGGAGGACCATGTTATGCATGGGAGGTGGAGAGTGTCCATTCTCCCCTTTGACTCCAGCAGAAGTAGGGAGGCCTTAGAACCTTACAAAACTGGCTCAATGCATCTGCATTGTTTTCATAATGTTAGTGCTTTACAAACTTCTTGCACTATGAGCAGTAAGATAGCTAAGCAAATGGATTGGTTCAATGCATGAGCCTAGACTTTAATTCTGTAAAAGTCCTGTCACATTACTATCTCTAAGAATTCTTGTTATTAAACTGTGGCAGTAGGCACGAACAACAGGAAAAGAACATTGAGGGCAGCTGCATTCTGAAGATTTCCCAGGAGAAGACAAACAGCAACTCAGGCTGCCAGCCAGTGAAATCAGAAGACAGCCTTTGTTTTAAACATGTTGGGCATGATTTAATTCTGCCATCATCAGCCAGATGGAAAACATACTGATAGACTCTGAACGGCCACCAGCAGGATCAAAGGGCTTTGGGATCACAATGTGATTAGCTGACACAAGGGCATCTTTGATAACTCGCCATGTAATTGTTTCAAATATTTCATTTATTTGTCTGATGCATTAGAATTTGTCTTCTTCTTTGACAATATTTTCAAATCTTGGTTTTTTTGTGTGTGTGTGTGTGTTTTTTTTTTTAAGCTGTTTTTAGTACTGTATCTTTGGGTTAAATTATGCTCTCAGGGACACCTGTGCAATCGGGCAGCTGGGTGTAACTATAGGTAGAATTTGGCTTTTGATGTACAAATTAAAAACATGTTAGATTAGGAAAGCTACTGAAATAGTGGAATGCTGCTTGAATGTTTGATTTCTGAGATGAAAGGAAATCTTCCTCCAACCAATAAGAATTAATGTATTTGCTATCATTCTTTTATGTAGAGTGGGGTATTATTTATTTTCAAGAGAGAGATCATTTACCTATTTCAGATGTTCTTGTAGCTGTTTCATAGGCTTTTTTCCTAGTTGTCTCAGTACAATGCTCATTTAGCTTTTGTTCATAGTCTGAAGAAGCTCTAGGGAACACACAAAGTCACACAATAATGAAGCAGTCTTCCCTCTCTGTTTCTCTGAGAATGATACTATGCACTGTGGTCTGGTTTCAAAGGCTCACTCATCTCACTAGGTAATGTGATCAAATTGTTTTACACAGGTTCTTTTTAAGGTGCCATGTCCCTGACAAGATGCAACCTTAAGCATGATGGCAGACAGAGTGTCATGGTAGTAAAGCATTTATTAACACTGTTTTACAAGTAAAGGAAGTGAGAAATGAAATTGCCACATGCAGTAGCTACATTACTAAAACAGTCCAGTGAGCATTTTTATTGCACAGGAAAACAAGAGATTATTAACTTTTTAAAACATCCATTCAGTTCTCTGTTTCTCAAAAACTGACAGGCAGCAGCATTCTATGTTTCAGCTTTGCTTAGGTTTGCAGGCTTTCCATACCTTTCAGCCTCCTTTTCCTTGCAGGGCTGCCTAGGCAGCTTCAACTATTTGGCCACTATTAACTTATTTAAAATGCTAAGTCCTTTAATCACGTTCATATCTTGTGTTAGGGAGCGATGTCCTACAAATACCTTTTGGTGGGTTTGTTTCTTCTCTTTTTCTGAGACAGGTGATGACTATTTCAGCCATTGCAATCCTTCTGAGTTATAACTAGCCATAGCGAATTTGTCTGATATTACCTAGCTCCAAAGAGTCAGGTGCAATAATTGAAGGCCTATTCAAATCCCTACTTCTTTAGTTAAAGCCACTGGCCAAGGTTTTTGTCTGTCCTCTAATTTGCTTAATGTAACACATAATCAGAAGGATGACTTGGAGAACCCACTGAGAGTTTTTAATTTTTCAGGGAGGGGGGGCAAAAACTCTGGACTAGAGAATTTTAGAAAAAGATATGGAAAGGGATTAAGAGAGGAGGGGAACTGTAAGTTTTACTTTCATTATCCTCTTGGAGGGGGCAGATTGGAGAAACAAAAGTATGTCCAAGCCTATGGTTATTGGGTAAGTGCGCCATCACTAGGCCTCCTCTCCTATTTCCTACGATTAGCAACAGGAGTGAGTCCCAGAGAGAGCTAGCAAGTTATCTGTATCAGATTTCTGTGCAGGAATCCTAGCACAAAACAAGGCGGGGTGCTGCAGAAAATCCCCAGAAACCCTCAGAGCCTCTTCCATGTTGGTTCAAACATGGCCTTCTACTGTTACATTCTGCAGTCTTTTCTTTTGGCTTACAGCAAATGGCCCAGATACATATTCACATATAATTACTTACTATTGCAGATTATGAAAAGTTTGTGCAGAAATCCAGTGTGTATTGGAGATAGTGAAACATAGAAATGGTCCCACTAAGTATTCCTGCCAGGTAAAAACTCTCAGATGTTATAACTAATATGAATTTATGAATCTTGACTAAAGAATAAATCCCAAAGCACACAATCTGTTGGCAATATTATGTATAATAACATTTTGGATCCCTTAGTAAAGGATTCAAAAGCCCTTTGCATTCCTCAATGGACCAGCAATAGACTAATGGTAAGCAGCAGTAGTAATGTTTACCCATGAGAAATCTTTCAGTAGAAATTTAAAGCTATCATCCTGTAACAGATCCTGGGCTCAATTCACCTCTGCTTGTTCAGCAACCAGGCACCACTGTGGTGCAGCTGGTTTCATAAGGGGTGTGTGTGTGTGGAATGTACCCCTGAGAGAAGGTACCAGTGTTTGCACCACCATCCTCTCTGTGGGATTCTGGTGTGGGGGAGGAGAAAGTACTTTATCCTGCAGCTGTTGTGCCATAGAATCTCACTGACTGAGGCTACTAGGGGATATATTGAGCCCTGGTGCACTGCCCCCCGCCGCCGCCGCTCCAGACCCTTCCAGGCTAGTGCCACCTCATCTGTTCATCACTCATCTAGACTTGTGTTATGGTGGCTATAGAGAGATACTTTCCACTATTGGGAACCTTGGGATCTGAAAAATACTGAGTTCAGTGCTGGACCCTGAAGTCCTTAATCCAGCTAAACTCACATTGAAGTCAATGTGAGTCTTGCTTGAATAAAATAAAATAGAGAATTAAAGGATGGAAAATACAAGAAAGAGTAATATGGGAAGTAAAATTCTGCTTCTGTAAAACAGCTTCCAACATATGCCCAGCACAATGCAGCCCCCCTCCTATAAATCATACATGATTAGAACAGACAGTTGGTTATTGTATACAAAAATATTTTCTAAATCAGGCATTATAACAAATGGAAAATGCACTGAGTTTATTAAGAATGAAACTGCTTGTTTTGCTAACCATTTATGTGTAATGCTAGTGCTATGAGAAGAAATGAAGAGAGAATTGTAAGTATGGAATGCTGGCAAATTATGAAATTACATAATGGAACTACTACATTTTTTAAAATGTGTTCAGAAAAATCTGCCAGAAACAGCAAATGTCTTTATAGCTTTTTTTCCCCCTCAGCCTCTGTTGTTTAATCCCTGAGAGCTGGCTTCATTAAAAAAAAAGTCAGAAAACCGAGCAACAAGTAGCTGTATCTACTATTCACAAAATCCTCTAGTAGCTCCAGAGCTATCATTCTCTTTTTAAGCTGCCCCGTAGAACTAAGCAAAAGATTCCAAGCTCAGGTCAACCTGCATGTGCAGCACCCCAAGTTTGCTTCAGAGAGGATTCACTGTGCTATATAAAAGCAGGGAGGAAGAATGCACGATGGCATATGATACAAAAAAATCACATGGCGGAGAGGTGAGAGACATTGGCATATCATTCTGATAAAATGATGTGGTGTTTTTGAAGCCATCCATCCAGCTATATAAAATAGAATTGAGAAACTGAATAAGTCTATGGACACATCTTGTGGTTCTAAAGATACCACAAAACACTGAAGCTTTACTTTTGTAAAACATCTCTGAGCAATGCCCTGGTGATCCCAAGGTTGAGCTTGCACTTCATTCATTAAATCCCTTTCCCTCACTCCCATCCCACTTGCTTAAGTTGACAGAAATAATAGTGAAGTGGAAAAGAAGATTCACCCACAGAGCTCAAGTTTGGTACAGCCAATGAGCCAACTTTGTCTCTGAATGAATTTCCTAAATACAGATGGATCAAATCTCCATTCATTTAAATCCATTAACAGAATCTGGACACCTTGAATATAACAGTTATTTAATATGTTAAATTCCCTTTCCTCTTCTGAATGTGGTGTTCTTTGTGGTGTTCTTACTATTTTAGTTTTGGACATACTGGTAAGAAATGTCCCCAATGTGTTGTATTCTTCTAGGTTTGTATTTTAAGTGACCTAGTAAAATGACAGGAGAACATTGGCAACATACTGGGGCGGGGGGAGGGGCGGAAGAATGCAGCAAACAGTGGGTGCAGACATCTACATATCTCAAAACAAAAATAACTGCTTAATTATAGACACAAAACAAGCACAGCTGCACAGGAATAGGAAATTGCATCACTTTTGAAGAGAGTATCATTAAGATACAATCTACATACATTAAATGCTGGGCAACACCTTAAAATTTATGCAAATAAACAAAACACAAACACACTGCAGCTCTGTAATTAGGAATTGAAGACCCAATGACACCTCCTGGAAAATGTTGAAAAACATTCAATTTAGAAACAATTGTGTTTCTGTGCTATCATGTTTTCTCTATTTTTACTCCTTTTTAAATTTATTATGAAAAAGTCTTAGAGGAAACCAGAATCGTTGCTCCTCGAGTCCCTGTTTTCAAAAGTATACAGAAATGAGGATGCATGAGCAACAACCAAAGTGTATGTGCAAGCGCAGATTGCTCACAAACGCCATTGTACATGTTGTTTTTGAAAACTTTGGCTAACAATTGTATCCCATAGTCATATCTTTGACCTCCTATCAGAATTAGGACTGTGGTATCATACAAATTGTATTGGTTTTTCTTCAATTTTCATTTTTTCCTCCTTTGAATTTCTAGACCTACTTAGAAGAAATACTTGTATGGTACATCATCCACAAACATTATATATTTCCTTAGCATTAAAGAAAATCAAATGCCAAAACACTTCATTTCTTTCTTATTCTATTCCTCACTTTAACCTTCTGGATGTCCTTCAAATCGCATTTTGACAAACGATGGAACTGATCCTGCAATTATTTATTATTGAGCTGAGCCTATTATTTTTAAGTAGCTTTTTTTTAAAAAATTGAAATTTTTCATGTTTTCTTTCTTTTTAGTTAAAAATTCAAAATGATTTTTTAAGTGAAAAACATTTAATTTTCTTAAATTTCTATTGAATTTGTATTTTTCCTATTACCTACACTTTTAAAATTTTCCCTGGTGTCTTATCCACTTGAAAAGTATAGGGAGGGAGGTGTGTGTGTGTCAGTCAGAGGGAAAGAATGTGTTCCTCTCTTTCACTTTTTACTATTATATTTTTTCCAGTGAGAGAGGGAATATAGAATGCAGCAAAACCCCACTTTCTCATTTTTTAAACCGCTCTTCCCACTCCCACTCCACACTGCCACTGGGGAAAGGGTTGTGGGTTGAGGGGAAGAGAGAGTTAAAAGGGAGTTAGAGCACCCCCCTACATTTATCACTTTTTCTTTTTTCCAGCTCTTTTAAAGTAAGGGAAACGGGACAGTAAGCGTCAGAGAACCATGTAAAAATTCCCCTTACTCTGAAACTTAAAAAAATAATAATTAAACTTTGATGTAAAAAAATGATTTTTTTCATTTTGAATTTTATTTTTTAAATAGACCATTGAAGAAACATTGACTAGCCCTACTATTTACTGGTAGGTCCAATAGCAGGCCTAAAGTTACCTTCTGTACTGAGTACTGTTATTCAAAACTACCCCTGTTCTGTTTTGTTCTTCCCCTGTTTCTAGGCATTTTTGACAAGTCTTACAGCTGAATGGGTATACAGCCCCTCCCTTCTTCTCAAACAGAAGACATTTTGCAATAAATTATACAACACTGTTTTGATGATACCACAATTTGGTAATCTTCAATGCTATCCTAGACATTGGTGAAAAAGCAATTTTGCAACAGATCATTCAATCTGGCTTCCATGTTTCCTTTTCCGTCTGTTTCTGCTTCCGTTACACTTAAGCAAAACTCTTTCATTGGATCTTTCTGATAGATTGGCAAATTTGCTAATGATGGTGCTGTTGAGGTCTGTGCATTGTCACCTTTTAAAAGATTGATTTAAGATTTTGGTTAGTGAATGCAATTCATCAATTCTAATCATCATTTTCCCTAAAGCGTATCATGTTGCTCAGCCCTTCTGTTTATGATCTTCAGCTTCTAGGATCATATTATATCCTTTATATCCAGAGTTGCTTAATCCAGTAGAAACAGTGACTTGGAAAAAAAATGAAAAAAGTGATAGCTACAGTACACTACAGAACAGATCAGGTACAATATCTCTAGCTAAAGAAAGAGAAAAATGTTGTACTTTAGAATCTTATGAAAAAGTCCCAGTCTCTTTACCACCAGCTTAGGTTCAACCAGCTACTAGTTGTTTAAACACTGAAATTCAAATTACAGTGCCATTTGTGTAGGATGCTGGAACACTCTTTCCCATCTACAAATGGTTGAATTTTTGGGAAACAATTCAAAGCAACATCCACTTTTTGCCATACTGTATCCTTGTTTGCTTGACTCCAATACATACATACTAAGAAGATAAACATCAACACTTTTTCATATGATTGCATCAGGAAAAAAGATGTAGTGTGACTGTTATCATTGGGCTTTGACAAATAAGAGCTCCACTGTAATTATACAAAAACTTCCTTCCATATTTTCACTCAACTGTTCTGCCAGCTGGATGTAATGGTAATCTCTCTAATCATTTCTCCAGGTATAGATGTGTCTTAAAATAATAGTAATAGTAATTAATAATACCCTGACCTGAACTTATTACTATGATGGAACATTTATTATTCAGCTAATAGGGCATCACTATCTACTCTTATACTTTTTAAAAGACTTCAGAATAACTGTCCTCTATTTATGCAGCTAGTTGATCAAGTAACATATCAAAAGAACACAAGACAGAATGCAAATCTGTGTCCAAAACCAATAACTGATATAGAATTATATTAAAATCTCAGCTGGTGAAATTTAGCCCTGTACAGAGGGACAGTCTAAGGCCAATGCACCACTTGTCCCATTTAAGCAATTTAAAATGTAAATTGTTGGGGCAGAGACACTCTCTCTTATGGGCATGTACATCATTTTCAAAATGGACTCTCAGTTGGACTGGATGAGCATTGCTATAATACAACCAAGTAATAGAAACTTTTGGACCTATATGATCATCAGAACACAAAACCTCAGTTAAAGAGCAAGACACGCAGTTGAAAAAAATTAAGTAGAATTTGTGTGCCCAGTCCTTGTTAGCTTTTTGCTGCGTTTAAAAAGTTAGATTACAAGATATCATAAATATCCATACAATACACAAGGATTTACTGAAAGAACTTGAAGTGATAATAGAGTAGGACTGAAGCAAATGAACTGTTAGTGTACATGGAAAATATTTCTGTTTCTTAAAAAAATCATGTTATGGTCAGAAGATAAGGAACAAAATCAGATTCAGCATGCTAATTAACAAAATAAGCAGTGCTAGACTTTTTGGTTTTCAAGGTAGAAACTTGCAGACAATTTAAAGCTCTTGCTGCCACCTTTCTCTACAACACGAAATGGTTTAAGATTATCATATCAGTTAAGGGATTTTAGACACATCTTCCATTACTTCTTCACCAGCTAGTCTTAGCTTCATTGAAAGAAAGGGATGGGAAAGGAACTCACATATCTATCACATAGTACAGTAGTTATTTTTTTAATGTTTATCATTCTTAAGTTAGGCCAAAATATGTTTTTTAAGTTCTGCCAATTATTAGGTTGGAGAATATTTATCCATTTAGTGATGGACCATGGAAATACAAGTTCCCAGTAGTCCTTAGAAGCTGTGAATATAGTTTTTCTGTTTCTTTTTTCCTTCTGTGTGTGAATATGTATTTAATTTATAAGGGGGTGTAGCAGAGTGGATCTCTGCTCTGGCCCTGAAGGGGTTAAAAACAGCCCGGGGAAAGGGGCTGGGGCTAGAGAAAGCAGCCTTTTAGGCTGGGCTGATTGGCGGGAAGTGGCAGCAGCTGGGGCCACGCCCCAAACTGAGCCACAGGCCCTTATAAAAGGGCAGAGAAGCCTGGAGCTAAGGAAGTCTTTCTCTACATTCAGAGAGAGAAAGGCCTGGCTGCTGGAAGCTGAGATAAGGTACCTAGGGTGAAGCAGGGCTGGGGAAAGGCAGAGGAGCTGGGGAGCTCCTGCCTGGAAAGCCCCAGGCTGCAGCCTAGAATTAGGCCAGGAGGTACTGGGGTTGCAGGGTGCAACCCAGGGGTAGGCCAAGGCAGCAGGCCAACCCTTTGCTGATGAGAGGCTAACATTGCGTTGCAGGTGGGGCTAGCTAATGGATGGGAGTTGCAGACCCTGGGCATGGAATGGTTGGGGGAGTGGGAGTTCCCGGGAGGGGACCCCTGTAAGGCAAAGGGGTTACTGCCGGTAGGCAGACCTGTAGGGATCCGGAGTGATCGGGGGTGATGTGGGGCAGAGGGGGTCACTGGCTGCGAGCGCCGCTCCAGCTGCAGTTATGGCTATGTCCTAAGCCAGCGGAGGCCAGGGGGGTGGTTCGCCCAGTTACAGGGCGGGTTACATTTATGTGTAACCTGCTATGTGAAAGAGGTCACCAGTACAAAAGTTCGAGGATCACTGGTATAGAGGTTTATAATACCTCTGCTTTTGGAAGTGGTTTGACCCCTGCTGGAATACTGTGTCCAGTTCTTGTCCCCACAATTCAAGAAGGATGTTGATAAATTGGAGAGGGTTCAGAGAAGAGCCACAGAAATGATTAAAGGACTGGAAAACATAGACTCAAAAAGAGCTCAATCTATTTAGCCTAACAAGGAGAAGGTTCAGGAGTAACTGGATTACAGTCTATAAATATCTACCTAGGGAAAAAATACTTAATAATTGGCTCTTCAGTTTAGCAGAGAAAGGTATAACATGACCCAAATACCTGGAATTTAAGATAGACAAATTCAGAATGGAAATAAGGAGAGAAATTAACTACTGAAATAATTTCCCAACAGCTGTGATGGATTCTCCATCACTGACCAATTTAAAGTCAAGATTGGATGTTTTTCTAAAATATCTATTCTGGTAATTATCTTGGGGAAGTTCTAGACTAGATGATCACAATGATCACATTTGGCATTGGAATCTGTGAATCTAGTTCCTGGACTTTTTGATGAAATGCCTTGGAAACAAGATGAAATTGTCCCTTGGAGTCTTTGTAATGTTAATTTCTTCATAATGCTTACTGATACATTTTGCAAGTAGCTTTAGATACTTTCAATATTTGTGGCAGTGAGTAAGAAGTTGAAAACAATGTCACGGAGTTAGGTTTTTTGTTTTTTTTTACGGAATCTTTCAAAGAGAAGTAACTATAAAGCACATCTTTTCAATAGTAAATAGTTCTATGCACGTTCATCTTGTGACTTCCTTCATCCTCATGTTTGACCTTCAAAATTAATCTCAATTAAATGCATGTGTGAAAGAACATTATTCTAGTTTCTCAATAAAACAATTATATTTTTATTTTTATATTCATGTGGCTTTTTCCCCTTTTTGCAATTATTTGTGAGAAATCAGCAATACCTCATCACCTTTTCTTTGGTTGTGATAATAGATTTAATCTATATTTTGGGTAGTTGATAAGAAGTGGTTATTAATACATTTCCTAGCCTGCATTGCCACTGCCTCTTTCACTAACACACAAAGAATTCTTTTGCCTCTGACACTAGAAATGTTTAATTACTTTTGCAGCAGGGGTGGTTCCAGGCACCAGTGCAGCAAGCGTGTGCCTGGGGTGGCAAGCCACGGGGGACAGCATGCCAGTCGCCGTGAGGGTGGGAGTGAGGCGGCCTTCGGCGGCGTTTCTGCGGGAGGTCCGCCGGTCCCGCGGCTTTGGCGGTAATTTGGCGGAAGATGCCGAAGGTGCGGGACTGTCACATCACCTGCAGAAACGCCGCCGAATCCGCATGACCAGCGGACCACCCACAGGCATGCTGCCAAAGACTGCCTGACTACTATGCTTGGGGTGGCAAAATACGTAGAGCCGACCCTGTTTTGCAGTGTCACTTCGAATATGCTGTAGGTGAGAAGCAGGACCCTGTTTCTTCAAGAAAGGTTGATGTCATTTATGGATGATTGGATTATACTTTGCTCAGCAAAACTAAATCTCAGCCTGGACTTTTCTGCAGGTAAAGGATCTGCTTTAGTGATTTCTAAAACTCATCTTCTCTTTGTGCCAAATGACATGTGTTTGTTATACACGAAAGTGTAGTTGACCTGATGAAAACTTGCTGACTCAGAAGAAAGTGTCCTAGTCCAATATGTTACTTATGAAAAACAAAACAAAATCCTGAAGTATTATTAAAAGGGTTATGATTAGGTTAGTCTTAGCTGACATGTTAATATGCATTTTACGTGAACGTTTATTTTGTTATTCAGTGAGGAAAAACCCAGTTAGTTACCATAGCAATTCATATACTATGTATTACTTTTGGACACATTGCAACACAGAACATATTCTTAATGCCTTGTTTGTTCCAGGAATGTGTATGTTACAACTTATACATACATCATTGCTAGAGCTGTGCATGAAAATACCTGACACACACTCTCAAGAATTTCAGAATGCTTTACTGTCTGAGATCACTGGATAAAATCCTCTCTTGTCACCCTGCTCTGCTTTGAGCTGTTATGTTAATGTGATCAGTGGAAAGCCAGTGAAGTGATGCCGTTTGTTTGTTTTATTTTTAATGTTCTTGGACACAGTGTCACACTAAGCCAGAACAGCTATATTTTAGTATTTGCTAGATCTCCTAAAAACCAGCTGGCACCATTAAAAAGGAAACACGTACAATACCAAATTATTAACTGTACCACAGTATTGCCTATATTTAATGGGAAGTACACCATAGTTTATTTTGGCACCATAGTAAATGTTTCTTTTTAATGGTGCTCACTGTATAATGTATCATATATACAGACAGACATATATGTTAACATGTATTTATACACAAGTACACCTTACTGAGCAATTAAAAATTTTAGACCTATAAATACTAAATTGAGTACTCCTGGTATTAATACATTTAAACTGGTATTTCCGAAGGCGCAAAGGGCAGTTAGGCACCCAGCTCCTACTGAATGTTGATGAGACTTGGGGACCTCACTTTAAAGAGACTACCTTTAGACCATAAGCATCATCAATCAGATATCCCCAAGTTATGCTGAAAAACGCCCACTCAACATTAAAGTGGATTTAAAATGACTGACAACAGTACAGAGCAAAGAGGAAAATATATAATATATACATGTATATATTATATATACCGGTGTATATATAGCTGATTCAGAAATGTTTTCCTTTAAGTTGGTCTGATACTAATACCATAGTGAACATTTGAATATAAATATGTTGGCAATTAAGAAATTTTCTGTACAGTAGCATTCATTTGAATGCAATGCTTTTTTCTACGTTATTTAATTATAAAGGACAAGTTTTCTCCTATCAGGTGTTACCTGCTAATATTTCCGCCACTTCCTGATGATCATGAGTTTATATGCAGTTAGATACTATTTTTGACTTATAATTTTCAGTTTTGCATCTGCAATTATTTGTGGGTGCAATTTGTCATTTACATATAAGGTACATGACATCTAAATGCCATAAATTGTGAAGAGATATAATTGCAGATGCAAATTTACACCTGCAATTATCTGTGCCTGAAAATTATAGTCTCATAAGAGTTCCTGTTAAAGCATGGCTGAAAAATGGGCCCTTAGTATCATGTGCATTCTAATTACTTTTCCACACATTTTTAAGATGCATTTTTTCTTCCTATCCTACCCTATCTGCAAACTGTACTTTCTTCATTTTTCTATTTGAAAGGTTATTAAAATGTTTTAAAAGAAGAATTAGGTAAACTCAGGAAAGAGAAATATTGTAGATATAAAGAGCGTTTGTCACTTCTCTTCTGTGCCACATTTTGTTTTAGCTGTGAATGGACTTTTATAATGGCTATATGAATATTTTATTGAAAGCAGTCCTGCATAATTTACTTCCTGAATCATGCAATCAGTCCATTAATGTACAAAAATGGGTGTTTTCTCATACACATTTGATTTTCCCAGGTATTCACCTGGACCCTGATACATGCTTATATATATTCTTATAATTCTTCAGGTTTCCATTTTAAAAGAAATATCCAATAATCACTTCACCTTGTACATTAGGATATATAGCAGAATCATGGAATGCCTACACAAGCTTAGGTTTATGATATACGAATTTTAATTGGAAAGGACTGTGCACATTTCAGTGGGGAATCAGATCGTTGGTTGAGATTTCAGTTCAGATTCTCTACCAAAACCTCTCAGTGTTAAAATTGGAGAAATATATGTTTTCAACTGAGATGAAGGGAGGGAACAAAAGCACATGCAACTTAGAATTTTTTTACATTTTTACTATAGTGAAAGGTAAGGTTGTTGTTTTCTTGAGACAGGGTATTTCACAATGGTTATTTGTTTCAGTTGCTAAAGGTGTTAATCACTTGTTAAGCATGCATCAAATGCTCTTGGTGCTCTTCCAACATAGTCAATGTACAACCTCATACATATATAATAGATTCTTAGTTTGTTGAGTGCCTTGAAATGTGTTGATTAGATTCTTGACCCAAGAATTTTGCAGCTCCTCTTTTCTGTGTTGGTGCTTTCATTGAATGTTTGTTCCTGAAACCATTTTCTCCCGTTGGTTTTTGCAGGCATTGAGTCGCTGTAGTTGGCTCTCATGGTCCATGGTGATTTTTGTTTATCTGTCTCTCTTTGGAGTATATAAGTAGCAGTTGCAACTCTTGAGTCTGAGGAGCCAACTTGGAAACTGTCTGGTGCCAGTTGGTGTCTGTTATTGGGCAATGCATTTTTTACTTTTTTTTAGTGTTGTCACTTCCTGGAGGTGAAGTGGAGGAGAAGTAAAATATCAGGGAAGGTAACCTCACCAGCTTCTTTTAGATTTCTCATTAGGTGGCATGTTAAAGAGAGAGGGAACAAAAAGGAGATGGAAAGGATTAATAGAGGAAAAAAATAGAAGAGAAAATAATTAAAGAATTATAATAATTAGAAAAACATTCCCCCTGCCTCTTCCAACCTTACTATGATATCAATACATAACGTACTGCAGAACCGAAAAGGAAAATTAAATAAGATGGAAATAACTCATTGAATAATACCAAGTGAAAATAAAGGGAACAAAGAAGTGAAAGTAATACTCTAGATGAGTACATAATATTTGAAGCTAGTGACATGGTTGATGTGTGATGCCTCCCTATCCCTGACATATTTGTTCTCATCCAGAGTAGCTAAACAATTTAACAAGATTTTCCTATTTTGAGGTTAGTTAATTTTAAGAGCAGGTTAGACAAACATCTGTCAGGGATGGTCTAGATAATACTTAGTCCTGCCTTGAGTGCAGGAGACTGGACTAGAAGACCTCTTGAGGTCCCTTCCAGTTCTATGATTCTATGAACTATAAACAAACCTGTATATTGCTTAATGCTTGTAAGCCATTCTTATGAATATAGATTTTAGGCATGGTAACACTAGTCTGTTATCCTGTCTCCAACAGTGTTCAGTACCATATTCTTCAAAATAGGTTGCCAAACTCTGTGTGCACCAGGTTTTCAATAATACCACATTAAGGGGAATGCTTTCACCCTAAACGGTGGCCTGATGAATGAAGACTAATGGTGTCTGTCACTTTAACTTTGACAGAATAACAAGGAAGGAATGGGAAAAATCACTGGAATGAAAATCATAAAAAAGTTAGTTTTAGTCCTCTCTGAAGGTGTGAATGGAGAGGACCTAACAGATTTTGCAGGAAATTTTCTGACAACTTTTAGAACTGGAGTTCGATAATATTTAAAGAACATGTAGGCAAAAGAAACCATGTGATATTCTTACTTTAAATCTCAGTGGATCTTTACATACACCTCTACCCCAATAGAACGCGACCCGATATAACATGAATTTGGATATAATGCAGTAAACGGGGAGTTCTGGGCTGTTTAAAGCACCACTCGACCCCCGCTGCTTTACTACGTTATATCCAAATTCGTGTGGAGCCCTGGGCCCTTTAAATCACCACCCGTGCGCAGCTGCTGGAGCCCTGGGGCTCTGGCAGTAGCTGGAGCACCGGGCCCTTTAAATCCCTGCTGGACTCCGGCAGCCAGACTTGGGCGGTGATTTAAAGGGCCAGAGGCTCCAGCAGCTGTGGAGAGCCCCTGTCCCTTTATATCCCTGCTCAAGCCCCGCTGCCAGAGCTCTGGTGGTGATTTAAAGGGACCGGGGCTCCCTACAGCAGCTGGAGCACTGAGCCCTTTAATTCCTCGCTGGGGTTCTGGCAACCGGGCTTGGGTGATGATTTAAAGGGCCTGGGGCTCTGGCCGCTGCAGGGAGCCCCGTGCCCTTTAAATCCCCGCCCGAGCCTGGTTGCCAGAGCTCCGGCAGTGATTTAAAGGGACTGGGGCTCCCCACCATGGCTGGAGCACCGGGCAATTTAAATCCCCGCTGGGGCTCTAGCAGCTGGGCTAGAGTGGTGATTTAAAGGGCCTGGGGCTCTGGCCGCTGCTGGGAGCCCTGGGTCCTTTAAACACCATGCCCAAGCCCTGCTGCCAGAGCTCTGGCAGTGATTTAAAGGGCCCGGGCTCCCCGCAGCTGCCAGAGCCCCGGACCTTTTAAATCACTGCCGGGGAAGCCAGTCCAGTCCAGCATGGCGTACCGGCTCTTGCCAGTACGCCATACTGGACCAAACCCGATATAACGCAGTCTCACCTATAAGGCGGTGAGATTGTTTGGCTCCTGAAGACCACGTTATATTGAGGTAGAGATGTACTTGTCTAGCAGCTGGTGCTATATATGAAAAAGGCTTTCTTTTATTAGAAAAGCAAATGTTGGTGCTCCTGTTACTCCTGGAAAAGGTTATGCCCATAACAAGCCAGGAGAGGAATACAATATGTTTCTTAATTTTCCAGGTCTCTTAAATAATATAACTTTAAGGAAAAAGAAAATAAATTTCACACTATTAGAATTATTTAAACATTAATTATTTACCATTACAATATTAAGTATAGGGAAATCTTATCTAAAGTTGTGTGTGCAATTTCTCTTGACTAAGATTTTTGCTTGCGAAAGACTTGGTTTTGTGTGTCAAAACCTGATTTGCCTACTGATATCAGGTAGTCTAATTTGAAATTTTTGGCCTAAGAATATTTAATACAATAGCTACCAATATTTACCTATGAAATGAGAGCAAGTTAATTAATCTTTTCTAGTTCTAGTGTGTGCAGTGAAGTTAAGTTTGAGAGATGGAGGTGAAATATTGTGACCCTATAAAAAAATAGCTATATAGTATTATTGGAAAAATTAACATACACAAAATTATTTATAGAAATCTATAACTAAAATGAATAGCTTTACAGAGGTGTCATCTTCACTACATAAATTTCCAGCAGATTAATGAAATATGCATTACTGATCCTCTAAATATATTTTGGCAAATCAAAATGTTAACTAGTTTTTCACATTCTACTCAAACGAGAGAGAATTCTTTGTAAAATCAAGTATAATATGGCAAAATTTGTTCCAAGTCCATGGTATCAGGATCCAGAATTCATTCTGTCCTGATCCCTGTATTCAGTGACCCCGATTCTGATCTTACATACCTTGATTTAAATCTGGACTAAATCTCTGACGTCAATGGGTATCGCCAATGAAATCAATAGTTATACCACTGTAACCACGGAGAAAAAAGAATCAGGCTTAGTCTTGAACCACTGATATGGGGTGAAATCCTGGCTCCTTTCAAATTGATGGCAAAACTCCCAATGTTGCTGCTTAATTACAAAGGGCAGGAGATTGGTATCCGCTTCCAGATTTAAAGTATTCCTCCTTTTCTATTCTATCTTACCACAGGCACATCCTATTCTATCTCTAGTATGTGCATATACTGAATATTTCATATCCTAGAGAATATATTCTAGGGCCATAATTTCAAAAGTGCTCTGGATTCAGGAGTTCCTAGCTCTTAAATCTGTCTAAACCCACTATGACATTCTCAATGTTCAGGAGCATTTCTTGTCTGTTGATCACATATTGGGTTTGAAGATATTATGGTGGTAGAGCTTTATCCTTCTCTGCTCTATCATACACAAGAATGTTTTAATGAGGGGGTTTTTAAGTTGGACTTATTTCCTCAACATTATAAGATCACAAATATATTTTAAGGGAACATAATAGTCATCTATTCTGACCTCCTGCATAACACAGGCTATAAGATCTCATCCAGTGATGCCACCATCTAATCCTACATTTTGTGACTGAGCATGGAGCATTCCTTTTAGAATGACTTCCAATCTTGATTCTAAGATGCCAAGAAACGGAGAATGGAACACATTCCTTTTGGCAATCTTGCCATATTTCTTGGTAATCTGCAGTTTTGTAAACTCTGTCTCTCCAGCCATATTCTACTAAAGCCCCAGTGCAGGAATAACAGGGCTATACCATGTAAGTACCTGTACTGAAGTGCACTGGGAAGGCTGTGTGAAGAAGATGCACAGTATCTACAATAGGTAAATTAATACTGCTAGCCTTCCCCCCCACTACCCCAGAACACCAAATTCATTCATAAATTTGTAAAACAAAAGAGAGACTAGTTCTGGAAAACAAGGTGTTGGGGGTGTACAGGTTGAGTGTAAATGAAAAACTGAGAATTGTTTTTCTGGTATCTGAATAAAAAGAGCAATGGAACTGACAAAAGTAACTTGATCTAATGCACTGCTCATGTGCAGTCTACTTCATTTAAACTGACTCTGATTTAAAATGGCTGTCAATAACTACCTTCCCCTCACTGCAGCTCAAATGCAGATTTTTAATGTGATACTTTGCAAGCTATTCTGCAGTCTGAGTATTCTATATCGGCACTGCTGTTAGGCACTTCTCTAATATGACATACAGTAAAACACTTCCTGTAAAAGCTTAATAGGTGAAGAAGGCTGCCTATAGTCTGGCGTTATTACTAAACAACTCTTTGTGATCATTTTACAGAAGTCACAACTGTAAGTCCCACATTAAAGACCCATATCATGATTACGATTCTAATTAGTTTAGTTTAATCACAATCAATACACTAAGGAGAAGCACAAGAGACAGCTAATATGATTTATTACCTATTCCAACAGCATTTGTCTTGGTTTCAGCATTTGTGCTATCTATCTCCAGAATGCCCCTGCCTACTTGACAGCAACCTGTCACTGCTGTTATGATTGCTGTACACAGTGACTTTACCAGCTTTTCCTGCAGATTTGAAAAATGATCAATCTACACTGTAATCACAGCAACACAGCATAACTTATACACTTGCCTATAGCCCCGTCAATTATGAAAGGATATAATATCAATATAGATTGTGGTCTGGTACCATATCACGTAGCATCGATATATAAGAACAACAGTGACTTGCCATTGGTGACTGGGCTTAAGGGTATGATACACTCTTTTGAAGCGTGTCTCTTACTAGTTGATGTTGTGCAAATAGCTCTACAGGGAGATCAAGAGTGATCCTTGAAAGTTAAAGTATACTTGAGAGAACCTCAAATACTCAGGCAGTGGCAAAGAACTTCAGTAATATAGAGGATTTTTGCAAGAGCTTTCTCAAATTTCGAAAGCCAAAGGTCAGATGCTTTTTTTTCTGGCATCAATTTATTATTATTGGCAAATATATGAATATGATAAGGATTTAAGGTCACACTCAAAACATGGCATTCTGCAGTTGTGTTCCATTGCATCCTCCTTTTCCAAGCCTCTGCTATGGGTAACCTGACTGTGATTTTATTGATAAATCTTTTATTGTTCACTAATGAATAATTCAGGTCATCTGCAGCAGGCTGCTTTGTTCTGTGAGAGTCTATGGGAAGTCTTGCCTACTCCTCCCTCAGTACTGAATTATTTTCTCACTCTGCCAGTTGAATCTGGGGGGACTGAAAATTTCATATGCAAATAATTTGCTTGTTTAAGATTTATCTTTAGTAGGATATATGGTAAAATAACAAACCTTTGATTCTGCCATCTGGTGCAGAAGGGAAGTTGGTTCTGGTTCCCTAATTCTCAGGGCCATCATCAATGCCTCTATGCAATGATGAGCTGCTTCTGGACAGCTCTAACTTGTGCCACTGGTTAAGATCTTTAAGAGCTCTTATGCCAACGGAGGATTGCTGTGGTGAATTGAAGCTTTTCCATGCCTTCCTGTGAACTTCCCCTCCACACATTGCAGGGGCGGGGGCATAGGGTGCACAACTGCACCAGGAAGGAGTTCCTTTATGCCAGGAGAAGTCTCTACTGGGCATTTGCAGATCAATTAGGCAAATTATTATTGCAACCTGAGTAATGCAAAGGGACCATAACTCAGCTTGAAATTTTTGCTCCAAATGTCTACAGAGCAGATTTTGTGTCCTTGTGAAGAGTTAATTTTATACTGATCACAATGGTCAATATATCATCACTAGAATGTTTTACTCTCAGATGCTTTATCAGGTCATACTGATATGCCATGGTATTAGCCTGTGAGACTTGGGGACAGCTTTAAACTCACTAATGACTGTGTAACTGTATTACAAAGAAGAGACACAGAGATATGTTCAGGTGATAAGGGTTGAAAAATGGTCACAAATTATAAATGATCTCCTGGAGCGTGACTGCAAATGCATTAGCAAAGAAAGATAAAAATGGTAGGTTAGGAGAAACTGAAACAAAACAATTATACTAGCTCCACAGAAAGAAAGGAGTATTTTAACTGCAGACTTATGCTGTCCAGATTGGTGCTAATCACTAATCAAGGACCGTTGTGTGTGTAATAGTAAGAAGCAAGAAGACTGAAACAATGAATTGCTGGCTGGATTTTTTTTTTTGGTATCACTTCTTAGCTCCCTGTATCTCAAAGAATGTTTCCTGCTTTAGGTTATTTTTTGTTTTCCTAATTTTGTTTTCTGTTTTCATCATTTAAGCACAATATATTGCTGTTCTAAGAAATGTGCTAAATAGTATACTGCAATGCATATTTGCATATACAGTATACTTTTCAAATGCAAAAGTCATATATATTATGTATTTAAAAAATATAAAAAAACTGACTTTGTTGAATCAAAAGTTAAAATGGGTAGCATGGAAACATTTGTATTTCTTCCATTCAAAGCACAGGTGCAAGTAATGAGAAGATATATGTAGAGAGAGAGATATTTTATATATAATCTAAATTTGCATCGGTATAGATGGGAGAGCGGATTACAGTGTGTACCTTCCCTCAGTAAGACAAATGGAATCAAGGGGCTCTGGAGGAGAAAAGCTCCATGACAATTCCAGAATTGCTACCCACAAGTGTTCAAAGTCATGAGTCAGGCATCTTTGGTTGATTTAAAAATTAGATGGTCCTCTAAATTTACTTTCCGATTTTAGAGCCATTATGGTGTACATGGGTCATGTTTTCAAGCTCTTCTCTGCAACCATGAAGGCCAGAAATGTACTTCTTTTTTTAATGAAAGTTGAGTCTCCTGCAGTCACAGGACTCCAGGAGCTGGCACTTAAGAAAAATACAAAATATCATGAGGCTTACAATAAAATCACTGCAGCTGGTGATACTGGAATTCCCTAGTGGAGTTCCTCCCCTGAGTGTTATTCTCTCAGAGGTGGGGTTTGCTCCTCCACAGAATAGGCAGCTAGACCCATCCCTTTGCTAAGGTATCGTCACGAATCTGAGTGGTTCTTGGGAGATCCAAAGAAGATTACAGACAGTGGGCTGTGTGCTACTGCACGAGCTCTTACCCAGAGCAACCTTTCCATCACCAGCAAAGCCCACTGCTCTGGCCACTGCTGCCCCGAGACTGGATTATGAAGACATAGAAAAGATAACACAGGGTCAGGCTACATGCTCTTTTCCAAGTACTGTCCATGGACTGGGAAGGAAGGAGGATGAATGTCCCAAGCCTATCCAATCCTCCCCCTATCCTACCCAATCTTCAATTCCTCCCATGAGCCCAATGCTGCACAGCACTCTCTATAATGGTAAGGGTACTGCATGAGGAAGAGATTTGTGCACAGAGGTTTCCCTCTGTGCATAGATCATCAGGGGATGAATCGGGATATGTTATGGAGTACAGGGAGCGGGGAGTTCTTTATTATCATGAGTACTTATATGATCTATTTTGATCTATTTTAACTGGTGCTTTTAGGTCATCATGAATTCTAGCATCATATGGCGAAGTGACATTGTATCATCCTATATGATGAGACATAGCATGGAGAAGACAACAGGGACAGAAAGGGATTCAGATCCCCAAACAAAAATGCTGTGTTTGTACATGTATGTATATGAACACAGATTGTAAACCTGTATAAGGAATCAAACCTTGTTCTCCCAGATATCCTTTCTTTCTCGCTTCACGTTTTCCCTACCATGGAAAGCCAGGAAGAGAGAGGGAATTGCTCCTGGATGTTGGCTGATGGCAAGGCCTGCATTTTCATCTCAAAGGGAATGAGAGTTAAAGGGGCAGAGCTGCCTCCTAGACTTCACTGAACCCTGGGCGGGAGGGAGGGCAGAGGGAGCCAGAAGCAGCAGAGTTATATTCTGATAGAAGAACAGAGGAAAAAAACATTCCTCCTCATCAGCTGCTAGTGCTGTTCCACCCACTGGCAGGAAGACCTTATATGCTAGCTCCTCAAGTTGGTCCCACCTCAGATTCTGCTGCCTGAGAAGTTCTTATTTCACTATCCAGGGAAGGGGCAAGAGGATGAGGTGTTCTAGAGGAACTAAGAGCTTTTAACAGAGAGAGAGGATTTTCTGTATCCGGTGCTTTCCTGTACTGTAACCCCTGGCAGAAGTCTGTGAGACTGAAAGTATTCACATATGTTACAAACACTGCATCATTATGGATTCTCTGGATGACATATTTTACAGAAAAACTAATTTAAAATGCTTTAGAGGGCTTTTATTGGATTTTTTCTGAGGAAAGAAAAAATGTCAACTTTAATAGAAATGTAGTGCATTTTCTGTGAACTGTTTAATGTTCTGGTTCAATTCAGAGCTTTAGAACATGGCAATTTCCAGATGGATTGGTTTTAAATCAGACATAAACACCTCTCTAAGTATTTTTGGACCTTCTGACTGTTTGTCAGAATCTCTCTAATCAGAAACTTTCTAGGAAAAGTTACTGGGATCACCCTAATCTTAAAATTTCAGAACTGATTCAGCCATGTGACTGGGACAGTATGGGATCCTTCAGTATCAGTCTCCCACACTGTCATTAGCAAACAAATTGTTGAGTGACAGCTAAGATTGTGGCAGAACATAACCTTCCATTCCAAATCTTAACAGAGTGAAAATAAGGGGAAAAGACTTGTGCATTTGTTTCCACCTTCATATTGCCTACAAGACTGTCAACAATACACATCCATACTGTGTAAGACTTTTACATATATTTCTAACAGATATCAAAAAAGCAGTACATACCCTATTTTCATAAAACTGGTGCTCTAATGTGAAACCTTAAGGGATATCACATGGTTTTATATTAGTTATCTCCACAGATTAGCACATGAAACTTTGACACAGGTTTTGCATGTGAGTTTGATGAAGATGGGGATAATTATTGCTATGTGGTATCAGTCCACATTGTTGCTGCCACTACACTGTATGCCACCCTGAATCCTGTCTGCTCAATCCTTTGGTGATTTAGAAATTATTGTGTATAATCTGAGACCTAGGCTTTGTGCTTAACCTCCATATGACAGACCAGTTCTGGTATTCTAAAATTAAATGAACACAACGGTCCACATAAAAGCAGTACATTTTTATTAAGCGGAAATGTTTCTTTCCTCTGGACTTCCTTACAAATTCTAGTGCCACCTGATCTAAGACCCAAGCTTGGGAACAGATTGATTCAGTACATCTTTGAGTTTCTGATGCCACATGTTCTAACATATCGATGGACCTGTGGGATAATTTATTAATCATTTAGGGGAGTAGCAGGAACTCTGCTTTTATTTGGAGTTCCCTGGTTATGAGTATATAGATTTTTATCTTTAACACCGTAAAGAGCTATAAGTGCATTTGTACAATGAAGCTGTGGAAAAAAAAGATCAGTTTCTTTTTATAGGGATTTAAATCTAAATCTATTTAAAAAGAAAAGACAAAGGACCAAATTCTTCCTTGACTCATGGCCCACTGCAATCGCACATTATGGTGTAAATCTAAATCCAGTTTATATTGCATTCAATGGGAGTCTTTCCATTGCAATCAAAAGAAGTTGGATTGAAAGCTAACCATAGTTTTGAGATTTTGAGCCCAAACAACATTTAGAAATGTAAGTCTAACAAAGGCAAGTAAATTCCAAGGGAGAATGTTAATTGGCAGAATTTTTTTGGGAGGAAATGTTGTCTAGGGCAAAGGCATGGCAATCAGGACTCATATAGTAGGTTCTATTTCTAAAAATGTAAATCGTATAATTATTATTAACAAAATTTGGGAATTTTCTTTAAACTACATTTTGTAGTAAGCTTAGCAAAGGTCAGTTTTCTGGTTAATCAGCAGATACTTTTGCTATAAGAAATTGGATACACAACTCTGTATTTATTTATTATCAGTATTTGGTCACACTGAAATCTCCCTGAATTCTGATGATGCTGTTCTTTTCTAAAGCTGCTCTTTTGTAAGACTGTTGTCATGGGATTTCCCCATTTTGAGTTATGGGCATTTCCCATTTGCTATACATAAAAGACTGGACACCTGCATCAACTAGATATTCCAGATCAACTCCAACACTTGGTCTCAGGAAGTACAGCATTATCCTTACCTGCAACATTTGAGCAGGATACTTTTGCCTAATGGTTAACTTTACAGTGAAGTTTTTCACGGTACTCAGTTCTTTTTTGGTAGCAGAAGCACTACATTTAGTCTTGTTTCATTTTTTGAAGTCATGTGAATTTCTGGCCAATTCAGTTAGTCACTTTTTTATCACAACCACTATCAATCAACATTAGCTATTTGTCTCCGTTCCCCATCTTGGTCACAAGTTGCCATGGAAAAAAAGTACAATATGATTTGCACAGACTTTAGGGTAGGATAAGTGAGATTTACAATATATCTGAACCAAGGGATGATGCAACACCTCTATTCACTGCAGCCAAAGTGGTTGTCTTTTTAATAATGAAATCACCAGCAAAGGCTCTGACACAGCTCTGATCCTGCTCCCTTTGACATCTATGGCCAAATGACTGATTTCAATGGTGCAAGCCTTGATGAAGGTGCACAAAGTTTGGAGTTAGTGTCTGTTTTTCTAGTTCTGCTACAGGGAATTCTTGCTATGCCATATTGATGTTTTTTCTTTCCATTGTTTAATGTTACAAGTCTTTCTTACCCTCATGTTCTTGTGCCTGCAGGCTCATTCAGTAGGCCCCTGTTCATCACAATAACAGCATACCAGGTCTTTACACCGACGCATTACTTCTGAATTTCTTACCACATCACTGATATTCTTAACTACCTGACATTTTGTTTGAAAATTCAGTTGTCAGTTTGGTGCATTTTGCAGATGCATTCAGACATTTCTATAACCTTATGGTGTACAAGACCAGCTCATACAATAGGTGCTTCTCTAGTACCTCAGTAGGTAAACTACAGACCAGTCTGTTATGAAGGGTATAATTTTATGTGGTATTATATTCACAATGTTCAGAGAGCTTATATAAATCTACCACCAACTGTGAGGCCACAAAAGTGAAATACCTTAGTATTTGAATATAACTGAAATATTTGCACAAGCTCTGCATGTTTTAGTTCCCAGTGTAGTTGTGTCTATTGTGTTCCCAGTGTAGTTGGTGTAATAGAGTGACAATGTTTCTGACCTATGTTATACTTAAGAGAGTGGGTACCATACAGTCATGCAGTGGGGCATTTGTTGCAATGTTATAGTCATGAGGCTTCATTCATCACAGAGTTAACTTCATTTTATAACAGTTATGCTATCATAAAAATGATAATCAGTGGTGAGTATAGCTGGACAGAAGTTTTCTGAGAACAGTTATCTCATCAGAAGATACTGATTCAACAGAATCTTAACATTTTGCAGGAATGTGATAATTCTACGACAATTCTAATGGAAGCCAGGCAGTTGGCAACTTGCCCACTTCCCTGGACAACCTGGTTCTTGGGTCCCTTGAGCTCCCAGACTCTTGGAGTAGCCGCCTTTCCCAACTCCCAGGGCAGCCAGCTACTCCGGGAGTCAAGTAGGGAGCTTTGACTTTCAAATTGTCTAACTATTTCATTAAAACATCATCCAGGAGACACTTTGAACAAGAAAACAAGATGTTTCACTCTACTAATTAGAATTGTTCTAATTACATACAATAAAAATAAAATATAAAATGATTATAAATTAAAATAAAGAAATATAAGCAAAATATAACAGTTAAATTGCATTTAAAACGTTAATAAAAATATTTAATTTGGAAATTTTCTAAACAAAAAAGAATTTTTCAAAACTTTTTTGCAGAGTTCTGAAATTTACAGTGGAATGAAAAGTGTTGTTACTTTTGGTTCCAAATCAGAATTGTTTTCAAAATTTTAGAATTTCTGGCAGATGAGGATTCAGAGTTTCAGCCAGCTTTAGTGGTGAATCAGGCCCATGATATTCCATGTAGGAACCCCATTGTTTCACATCCTTGCCTACATAACCTGTAGGTTCCCTTACAGCAAATACTGTGATTTAGATACCTAAATATGTATTTAAATGCCTAACTTCAGGCATCTGTGTCAGAAAATTTCAGCCTCAGATCCCGAAATCTTTAGATAATATTATATTCTTCCATCAACTCATGTTCCCAAAATTTCAAAGCATCAGTAATATGGGAAAATTTACTTTCCGTTATTCATGTGCATAACATACATCTGCATATATGCTACATACATGCAGTTCCTATTTTTCTCTGACAAATTAACTTGCTTTATCTGAGGCTGACCACCTCTATTACACTAAAACAAAGCATTTTCTCCCAAGCAAAGTTTAAAAATATTTCCTTTAGACTATGAAAGCATAGCTTCACTGAAATCCAAGGATTTAAACTATGAGTGTGTTCATATAACAAGTCCTTTATATCTATCTCCATATCAAAACAACTATATCTGATCTAGGATTAGCATTTACAATAAATGTTTCCCCTACCACAAATTCTCAGGAAAGACTGGATTATAAAAACAAACTATGTATAGGTTGTTTTTTCTGTATTTATAGCAGGCTGTTACCATTGAACTGTAGTTATAGATACCCCCGAAATGAGCTGACAGTCAGGCCACGTCTACGCTATGGGATAATATCGAATTAGCTAAAATCGGTTTCTTAAAACTGATATTATAAAGTCAAGCGTGCGCGTCCACACTAGGCACGTTAATTCGATGGTGTGCGTCCATGGTCCAAGGCTAGCGTCGATTTCTGGAGC
>NC_133775.1:42070581-42128878 GCF_003597395.2 Chelonoidis abingdonii | reverse complement strand
AATTGATTTAAACGCGTAGTGTAGACCAGGCCTCACTAGTCTTCCTCAGTAAGCAGAGGGGCCTCTGCTGTAGAGTGTGATTGTCTGGATCTTTTGGTCCACCGCTGATGCCCTTTTTTTTCTCCTTCAGGTGCATTTGCGTTTTTTAACTGCTAGTCTTAAGGAAGCTGACTGCAAGGTTGCTTGCAGCTTGCCTTTCGTTCTTGATGTTACTGTCTTTTCTTCAAGCTTCTAAACTGCCAGCTAGCTTCTCTCAGAGGCTGATGACTTCTTTATGCTGTCATACAGCAGATAGCCAATTCAATGCAATCTGCAGCCTAGTGATGCATCCGCATGCTAATTACCACCAATCTGCTTACAAAAAACCTAGAGAGATGGCTCATAAATATGGACTGTGTCTTTGACTTGTAAGGGCCCAACATACTAATATTTCAGATATCTTCTGCTCATATATCTATGAACATGACGGCTGATGGATATGTTAGGTATATTTCTACAGCTATGTTAGCAACAAGAAGGTGGTCAGGGAAAATGTGGGACCCTTACTGAATGGGGGAGGCAACCTAGTGACAGACTTGATTGCCTTCTATGATGAGATAACTGGCCCTGTGGATATGGGGAAAGCAGTGAACGTGATATACCTGGACTTTAACAAAGCTTTCGATATGGGTCCCCCACAGTATTCTGGCCAGCAAGTTAAATAAGTATGTATTAGATGAATGAGCTATAAGGTGAATATAAAGCTGGCTAGATCATCGGGCTCAACTGGTAGTGATCAACAACTCAATGTTTAGTTGGTAGCCGGTATCAAGCGGTCCTGGGGCCGGTTTAGTTCAACATCTTCATTAATGATCAGGATGATGGGATGGATTACACTCTCAGCAAGTTCACAGATTACACTAAGATGGGGGGAGAGGTAGATATGCTGAAGGGTATAGGGTCCAGAGTGATCTAGACAAATTGGAGGATTGGGCCAAAAGAAATCTGATGAGGTTTAACAAAGACAAGTGCAGAGTCCTTCACTTAGGATGGAAGAATCTCATACATTGCTACAGGCTGGGGACTGACAGACTAGGTGGCAATTCTGCAGAAAAGTACCTGGGGATTACAGTGGATAAGAAGCTGGATATGAGTCAACAGTGTGTTCTTGTTGCCACATTTGGAGTATTGTGTCCAGAAAGGATGTGGACAAATTGGAGAGAGTCCAGCAGAGGGCAACAAAATGATTAGGGGGTTGGGGCACATGCCTTTTTAAGAGAGGCTGAGAGAACTGGGCTTATTTAGTCCACAGAAGAGAAGAGTGGGGGGGATTTGACAGCAGCCTTCAATTACCTGAAAGAGGGTTCCAAAGAGGATGGAGCTAGGCTGTTCTCTGTGGTGGCAGATGACATAACAAGGATCAATGGTCTCAAGTTGCAGTGGGGGTGGTTTAGGTTGGATATTAGGAAATACTTTTTCACTAGTAGGGTGGTGAAGCACTGGAATGGGTTTCCTATGGAGGTTGTGGAATCTCCATCTTCAGAGGTTTTTAAGGCCTGGCTTGACAAGGCCTTGGTTGGGGTGATTTAATTGGGGTTGGTCCTGCTTTGAGCAGAGAATCGGAATAGATGGCCTCTTGAGGTCTCTTCCAACCCTAGTCTTCTATGATTTTATGACACACTGGGAATTGAACTGTGGACCTCCAAAGCTAAAGGGGCTAAAACAACTCCTAACCTTTCATAAGCAGCAGAGGTGGGGATTTGTAACACACACACTCACCAGTATACATGTATTACTAATTCATATGAGATTGGACTGCACACAACTATATAGTTTGAAAAGCTGGAGCTTATGGATTCTTTTAGAGTTCTCAAATTCTGACAATTAAGTAATATGCATTTTAAAAATTGGGTTAAGTATTTTCATGAAAGATTATGTTCTATTATGTAAACAATGCATACATAATACTAATCTTTCATCTTGATAAATATGTATATATTATAATGAGTGACAGTAGTGAAAGAAGGTCAGATTCCAGGAGAGAACTAGCTAGGGACATGTGGCTGTTGGACTAATAGTAGAACCTCAACATGTAACAATGGCCATCATCATCTTTAATAAGGTTTTGTTTCCTATAACTCTGCTTGCCTGCTGCATCACTTATTACTAATGAAACAACATGTACTTTAGAAAGTAATAATGACTCTGACTGTGGCCAGTAGAAGCAGCTGCAGAAGCAGAAACAGATGCACTGGAAAATGAAGGGATAAATGGGGAGCAATTGAGGCTATTCCTCCCCCAGCAAAACTGTGATCCAAAACTGTGAAGGCAAGACAGCCCCCTGCTATGGGGAAACTAGGACTCAGGTAATGCCACCCCTCTCCACATGGGGCCTTGTGGAAAAACTGCAAAGAGGAAGGAGCCAGAGACTCCAATAATGGGAGCTGTTGCAGAAGAAGCCAAAGCAAGGCCCTTTGAACATTCAGAGACATTTCTACTGTTTTGCTGCAATTTCTATGGCCGGTGCTGATTGGCTGTTTGCTCCAGCTCTCTCTCTCCCTCCCAGACTCGTCACTTCAGCTTAACCTCTACATGTGCCCCTCTTACTAATTTCTCCCCTGCCCTGCCTCATGCACCCTTTCCCCTTCCCCTTCAATGTCCCCTTTCCCTTCACTTTTCATTTAGCTTTCCCTGCCTAACTAAACAAAATTGTATAAATGACAAGATGTTTGCTACCATCACATGTTCACTCAGCTTGTATATTTGATCTCTTCCCCACTGTGTCTGTCCTGTCTCCTTAGACTGTAAGCTCTTTGGAGCAGAGACCACTGAACTAAACATAACTAATAATAATGTAAATTGTTAGGTTTTGTGGGATAGATACTATGCTTTAAGATTAACTCTTAAATATAATTAAATAAAAGTAGCTTTTAAAAACCCTCTGCCGTAAAATAGAAGAATTTCAAAGTTGTTTTTACAGCATGGCAGAGATGGAGATTGATTTGCATTTGGGTAAAGATGTTCAAAAATGATCAATGATGTGGGTGCCTGCATTTTTGAGTGTCCAATGTGAGATGCTTTAAGGAAACAAGGAACTTGGCAACAAGCATTTTACTGACAACCAAAGAAGGAAGAGGCTTTGTCCTGAATTCACCCTGCTGTGCAGATTTCTGTTATGACATGTAACTGAGATTTCCTTACGTTCACAGACTCTGCAATACCCAGTCACAATGAACAAGTTAAGAACAGTGTCTTGTCCTTAGCTCTGAATCTTTTTTTCCTTGAGGACTGAAGGCAGAAACTGTTAAATATTGTCTGTTGTGGTTCAGATAACAGGGCATGTTTATGCCTTTGCACTTCAGGTTATCTGAACATCAACTGGAAATCTCTAATTGTAGGAGTTTGTAATTTAATTGGCTTACAAAAGTTCCATCATGGGTGAAACTTTACACCCAAGACCTTATCCCATTTTTTTTTTGTGAACGTCATATATGGTTTTCAGTTTTGAAATTCTAACCAAACAGCTCTGTTTAAAAGGACATATGTGTGTGGCAAAATGATAAAGGCCAGGAACAGTTAGTTCATAGACACAAATGACTGTACACCAATCCAGCATAGACTGAAATCAATGGAAAGACTCTCATTAACATCAGTGGATGTTGTACTGGGGTCAATAAAAATATCTGTAACTGTTTTACCCAGGATAAATTACAAGAGCTATAGTTCTCGTGTTCCAGGATATAAACTGATCACAAGCTGCAGTCTGGAAGAAACTTCCTTTAGGAAACTATGCATTCAGGCTGATCGCAAGGCAGGGATTATGTCTTCCAAGGAAGGTGTTGGCATTTGATGCTATAAAAAAGATACCAGATTGGATGGATCATTGATCTGTCCCAGGTTAACAATTCTTAAGTAGCTCCATGTCATTCCATAGCTAAAATTGTAAGCGCGTTATCATTATAAACTGGATTATTGTCCCCCAGCTAGAATCCCCAGAGAGTGTTCTTTCTGAGTCCACACTCAGAGATGGGATAAGGAGCCAAAAGAGAGTGTGTTGCTGGAAAGACTGGAGAAGGATAGGCCATGTTACACACTTTTTTGGGGACCAATCTTTTGAATCAGTGTTCAAATCAAACATTCAGGTGACTCTCACACAAGAGTTTAGCAAACAGATTCATCATTCAGATTGGAAATTAAGGTAAAACTTTAAAATTAGTGTGGGAAACTATGTAAACAAGGATTTAGGGTACCTCAAAATTACCGTAAAACTGCCCTTATAATCCAGTTTAGTGAGTCGTAAACCCATAATAAATATCCCTGTCCTAAAACTAGTCAGTAATAAACTCTTCTGCTTTAGCTATCAGCTGTAAAACCATACTCCATGCTATCTTTGTATCAGATATACACACACTGTGGGACTGAACGGACTAGGTGTTTGTAGGCAATAGGCGCAGGATACAGGCAGTTAGTTGTCATGGGACTTAACTGAACAGAGTGGTGTAATTTCCACCAAAAGAACCAAATACGTGGTAGCCTGATTCACTGTTGTACTACAGTTCCTTTATGCCAGTTACCTAGGCACATCAGGGCTGGAAAAGCCTGCTGATCCAATCAATCAGGAGTTCCTTCAGCATCATAGCATCTATGACAACCTCACTCAGCCCCTGGTAAATATGGCATGTAGAGAGCATTACTGGGGAAAGAGGTTATCTTGGGAGTATGGGAGCACTTTTCCCAGCTGTTGCCAGGACACCTTGGGAATCATTGGCAAACAGACATAAATTATTATAGCTCAGTGTTGAACCCTGGGCTGGAGAGTTTTCTGCTTGCGGTAGCCTATTTTGCCTTCTTGTTAAGCACTATGGCACAAAGACATTTGTTACTGTTCCTGTAACCTTTTTTGGCTGAATCAGCTCACCCACCACTACTGATATTTTTTACATTTGGAGCATTTCTGATGCATGTCGGGAACATATTTTGCGTTTTGTTTTGGGAAGTAAAACGAAGTGTGTATTAGGAGAAGCTGTGTCGCTTTCAGTTTGTTTGCTGTAGGTAATTTGTCCTGTGATATAGTAACTATTTGCTATGGTAATTTTGTTCTGAGGTAGCATTAGGGTGACCAAACAGCAAGTGTGAAAAATTGAGTGAGGAGTAATAGCAGCCTATATAAGAAAAAGTCCCGATTTTTGGGTCTCTCTCTATAAAATCAGGACATCTGGTCACACTAGGTAACATGCTCTGGAGAAATGAGTGGGGATTAGTAGTTAGGCTTTGTTCTAATCACAACATGGCCACAGGCTTGCTGTATGAATTTGGGTGTGTTTCTTCTATTACTCAGTTTTCCTGTCTCTAAAATACAGTGAAGAACACTCATCTGATTCACAGGCACAGTAAGGTAAATTAGTTTAGTGTGCACTGTTTTTTGAAGATATACAGCAGTATACTACGTATTAAGAATTGTTGTATGGTTGAAATTTGGAAATGAGAAATATGACCTCTTGAGAAGTAAGTACTGGTATATAGCAATGCAGGAGCACATCTATAGCTTGAGATGTCAAGGAAAAGGTTTATCATAAAGCAGAAAACTGCTGTAGCATTTGAGCATACTGCTCAAAGAAATCACTATCATATAGTAAGGCGACAATTTGGTAAATCATTTCTCTCTCTCTGTTTTTGCAAATTGCCTTCTAGAAGAAGTGCTTGATACCCCAAAGATGGTGGAATGGAAACACAAGGAGGCATTCTGTTCAACTGGGTGAATCACTAAGAGGGATTGGCATTCATTATGCCTTCCATAAATGTAACTGATATCACTGATGATTGCATGTATAGTTTGATTATTTACTGAGTGCTATATGAGTTCCAGAGATAATTCATGCAGGTTACCTGATACAGGCATCAGAAGAATGAGTGGTCTAGGGGATTGCTTTATAGAACAGAAGCTGGTTAATACAAGCTAAACTGTAATTGTGCAAGCTGCCCTGAGTAAAGGGCAGCACATAGCTGCACTTCTCCAGCAGAGGAACAGAGAATGAACTGTGGCTCATTCACAATTGCTCCCCTGCTTTGCCTTTGTTTTGGAGGAGAGGTTATGCTACTTCACCACTTATGAGAAGTGACTTACTCCCATGCATGCACCCAGTCAGCTACTCTGGCTGACAAGGAATAGTGACTCAAAAGAGGGAACCTAAGGAATGCGAATCAGATTAATAAATGGGTGTGGCCATGCAAATGAGATTACATACAGTCATTATAGGAATCGGTGTGTCATAAACAGATAGTTAAGGGCTAATGTCTCTTTTACCTGTAAAGGGTTAAGAAGCTCAGTAAACCTGCCTGACACCTGACCAGAGGACCAATGGGGGGACAAGATACTTTCAAATCTTGGTGGAAGGAATCTTTGTTTGTGCTGTTTGTTTTTGGGGGTTGTTCACTCTTGGGACTAAGAGGGCCCAGATGTCAATCCAGGCTCTCCAAATCTTTCTGAATCAGTCTCTCATGTTTCAAACTTGTAAGTAATAGCCAGGCAAAACGTGTTAGTCTTATTTTTGTTTTCTCAATTTGTAAATGTTCCTTTTTTGCTGAGAGGATTTTGCCTCTGTTTCCTGTAACTTTGAACCTAAGGTTAGAGGGGGGTCCTCTGGGCTATATGAATCTGATTACCCTGTAAAGTATTTTCCATCCTGATTTTACGGAGATGATTTTTACTTTTCTTCCTTTAATTAAAAGCTTTCTTTTTAAGAACCTAATTGATTTTTCCTTGTGGATGGTCTGACCTCACTGAATTGGTCGGGGGACAGGCAGGGGAATGTTAAAATTCTTCTATGTGTAAGATCCAAGTTGAATCGGTGTTCACCCAGAAATTTACTGAAAAAGCCTCTCAAGGCTGTCCCAGGGAGGGGAAAGTTGGGGGGGAAAGGTTTGGGGGGGACAGGAAGTGTTCCAGACACTGAAATTTCTGGATGGTGGCAGTGTTACCAGATCTAAGCTAGTAATTAAGCTTAGAAGTGTCCATGCAGGTCCCCACATCTGTACCCTAAAGTTCAGAGTGGGGGAGGAACCTTGATACTGTGTGACTGTAAAATATTAGGATTTAGAGCATGAGTATGGTGAGGCAGGTGTTTTCAGAAGTTTGAGCAAAACAGATTCAGTAGAATGCTTGCATAGTTGGAAGGCACAGCAGATTTTACATTCCTTGCTAAACAGCTCATGGCTGGTGATGCTGAGGATGGTCAGGTTCCTAAGTGTTTTCCCTGAGGGGAAAAAAAGAAATACTTTTATGGTCATAGAGCAGTGGGTGGAGTCCTGGGGGATGGCGTGTTCTTCAGTTTGCATAAGTGTGAGTCTTTTGCCCAGGTGGGTGCTGCTGCTTTCTGGCTAAAAGACAACTTAATCTCCAAGCTGTCAGCTGCCACTATTCTTTGGATTGTATGGGCCCTTTACATTTTGAAGTAGGATTGCCCCTTTCCTTGGAGACAGGAGCAATATGAGCAGTAACACTCTTGATATCAGTCTTAGGGAGGCAAGGGATGGAATCATGAATGATTTGCAAGCCAGGTAGGCCATCCATTTCCCCACCCCTCAAATTCAATCAGTGTCTTGCTGGCACAAAATCTGACTGTGACATGGCTCAGTATTGTGGCGTGTGTCAGGCCCAACAGCTAACCATAAGTAAAGTTTTCCTTTTAGAATTACAATTTAGAAAGAAATCAAAGGTCCACGTCATTAGCAGGTTCAAATGTTTTCTCTTTGCAAATTATACACACACAGTAGGTAAGCCTGATTTCATTAATATTCAGAAATCTGTGTAAATTGGCTGTTACTTTAAGAAAAATGGTTAGAGAACATTCATTTTTGTGGTAAGAAATGGGCACATAAATAATTTGTATACCTTGCAAAATGATCCTTCAGTTAACAAGTTTTCCCTGGAAGCAATAGAAACAAATGCATCTGCCATCCGATGTGTAAAGCTCTAATATTCTTTTTTGTACAGTCACTTGTTTTGATTGAAAAGGGACTGCTGGAGCTGAGAGGGCATAATGAATATTATTACAGATAGGGTTTTAAACAAACACAAAAGAACCCAAAATATGCGTGCCCTTAGTACATGAGGTCTGCCTATTACTTCTACCACAGTTGAGCGAGCGTACATGAGAGTCATTTATGATGCATATTGCTGTGTCTGCTCTGATTGTAAACTTTGATGATGGGTTAATTGGTTGATGTCAAGGAAGGCAATCCTGGTCACATAAAAAGAATGACGAGATGATGGTAGTAGTCAGTACTTCATTACTAGAAATCTTTCCTTTAAAAACCAAATCAGAAACCTCTCATTTTAAAGGAAGTAATTCTACAGCAGTTCAATAGCAAACAAGAAGAAACAGTTTAAAGTGTGACAGTTATGAGGTAATGAGCCTTTATGCTAACTGAGCTTCTCTTAACCCCATGACAGGATTTCAAGATTCCTGATTCTTTTGTAATGGTCTGTGTCAGAGTGGCAGGAGCAGTCAATTGGTTACATATTTAGAGAACTTTGTTGCTCATCTAGCTTCCCCTCAGACACTTGTTTCACTCCTACCACAAAAATCATGCTCTATACTTATGATACAATGTCTGTGGGAAGAAAATTCCACTTAATGTAGGTGCCTCAGCTGATCCTACTGTTTTCACTAGACCAGAGGTATGTTTCTTCAAATCCCCAAGATTTATGCATGAGCATAGAACTGCTAACAGCATGGTACGTGGTAATGCATTGTTACAGGTCTCACCCTGCTAATGGGATGTGACTAGGGCTGTCTGAACACTCCTCCGCCCCCCTGGAAATCAGAGAAAAATTGAAAATCAAAGTTTTTCATTTGGAAATTCCAATGTAGTGCCTCATTGGAGTTGTAGTTCATTTGTCTCATGCTCCTGCATGACCCTTTATGAGTCAGATTCCCTAACCTGACATCTCTCATGATTCACCGTGGTGTCCCTTTATGCTGAGCCACTGTGGTGCACAAGGCTGGCTCCAGGCCCCAGCGCAGGAAGCAGGTGCTTGGAGCGGCCAATGGAAAGGGGCAGTATGTCCAGGTCTTCAGCAGCAATTCAGCGGCGGGTCCCTTAGTCCCTCTCGGAGGGAAGGACCAGCCGCCGAATTGCTGCTGAAGAATGAAGTGGCGTGGTAGAGCTGCCGCCGAAGTGCCACCGATCGGGGCTTTATCTTTTTTTATTTATTTCTTTTTTTGTTTGTTTTTTTTTGCTGCTTGGGATGACAAAGGAGCTGGAGCTGGCCCTGGTGGTGCATCATGGGAGAACCCAACCAATAGAAGAGACTGGGGAATGAAGCACTTGAACTACAAGTCCCAGAAGGTACCATGGCAGAATTTCTGAATAAGAATGTTCTGGTTTGGGGTCAAAAGTTTTGGTTTTCATGTGTTCAGTTTCTCAATAAAAAGTCAAATGTAGAAAACAGACCCTTCATGTGAAAAATTTCACTGCCTTTATATCTATATCTATATATCTTGAACCACAGTTTTGAAGGAAAACTTTCAACCAACCTTTATTGTAAAGCTGAAGTATCTGGTGCCAATCAAAATGCAAAGTAAAATTTCTCTAGCACCTTTCCATAAGATTAGGAGATGACTCTAGTTCTGTTTTTGTTTGCTTTTCTCTTCCTTTTTAAGTTAGATGTATAAAGAGCTTTGAAATGAAAAGCATTATATGCAGTAAGTGCTAATTTGATTATTATTTATATTCACTGTTATTTCTATGGTGCTAGGGATCAAAGCCTTGTTGTTCTAGACACTGCAGGCCTACACAAATCAAAGTCCATGACCCAGAGAGCTCACAAAATATTTTGAAACCTTTTGAACAAAATAGTGCAATTGATGAAAAGACCGTAGCTATGCGAGAAGCTTCTGTCACTGCTGCCGTTTTGAATAAAGAGTGGAAATGGGCCAGGATTTTCAAAATACCACAGAGATAGATTTCTAAGTGCTCTTTACCACAAATAGGGCCATATTTTCAGAAGAGCTCAGCCCCCATTTAGGCACTGAAATAAGTGGCCAGATTTTCAAAAGTGCTCAGAACCCAACAGGCTGAGCTATTTTAGAAATCTGGCCCTTTATTTTGGTGCCTATGTAGGAGTTTAACTCTGTTGAAAATCCGACTCTAAACAGTCTTTGAAGCAGCTTGCATAACCCAGAGCATTGTATCACAGTAAACGTAGGACCTGAATTATTATTGTACTGTTCTTTGCTTTCTAGTGCAAAATAAATATAGGCTATATTAAATCTCATCTGCTTTAGGCCTATGCCTGTTTGGTTTCTTGTCTCTTCTTATATTTTTGTAACTTATTGGATGTGGATGTGTATTTACAATTACATAGGAATATTTCCATTTACCTAGCATTCAAGATACCATGCAATTTTTGTTAGCTGACTCTTGGGATTTTTCGGTGAATTAGGCTCTTGAAAGCTCAAGTTAAAGAAAACGGATGGTACATGTCAAATTAAAAGTAACATTAGAGATGGGGAAAAAATTTAAATCCTCAGACCCAAAACCACCCCGTGAAAGTAGTTTTAGGTTTAGATTTAACTTTAGATTTGAGGCTTATAATTCAAATGGCTGCCCAAATGGCAGCCAAACATTTCTACCTTAAATGTGGAAAAGAAGTACCAAAAAAAAAGTTCCTGTTGGTGCTTCCACTCTCTGAACCCCCTTATCTCTTCACCACCACCGCTGAAGCTGTTCCCTGCTGCCACAAATCCTTCATGTCTGAGGGCAAGCAAATGCCCAGAAAAGCCAAGTGTACTGCATGGCTCAGGCCCAGAGCTTAGGAAAACCCCAAGGCTTCCATAGCAGCTTCTTGAAAGAGTTTGTGGATGTATTTCTGCCCAGCCTACTCTCCATTTCCCCCAGGTCTGTTGATTTGGTGGATGTAGAGAGGAAGGAATTGCCATAGTGGATCAGAGCAGCAGTCCATCTCTTCCAGTATCCTCTCTCCAACAGTGGCCAGAACCAGATGTTTCTGAGACAGCGCAAGAACCAAGAACCCTGCAATAGGTATATGTGGGATAATCTGCCTCCCGTTTAGGTCTCATCAGAGATTGGTATAAGCACTGAGAGCACAAAATTTAATATCCTTTCAAAAATTTTCATTAATTCTCTTTCATCTCCTTTAGAAGATAAACAATCTAAATCTTTTCAAACTCTTCATATATCTCTGAATCCCCTTCAGTTCTAAAATATACTTTCTGAGATGTAGTGACCAGGGCTGCACACAGTATTCAAGGTGAGGGTACATCACTAATTTATGTAAAGGAATTATAAAGTTTTTGGTATTACTCTTCATCCAGTTCCTTATGTCTTATTTGCTTTTCTCATGACAGCTGCATATTGAACAGAGGTTTTCTTTGAGCTGTCTGTAATGGTCCCTTCCTTGGGCTGATACAGTTAATTTGGAACCCTGTAAGGTATAAGAGTAGTTAAATCTTTTTTTCTCCAGTGTGTATAACTTTACATTTATCATTACATTTCATTTGTCATCATGTTGACCATTTGACTAGCTTGTTTAGATCAAGTAAATTGAAGTCCTGACCCCAGTTAATCTCCTTGTGTTGCTAACTAATGGAGAGTCCAACTCTGACAATGTGCACTGAGGCCACAATACAAGACTAGACACAGCTGTCAACACAAAATGCTCCTTTCAGGGCCTCAGTCAAAACCGGCATTGAAAACTGTCAGTTTCAATGTGGAGGGATTATTTTGCAGAGAAAGCTGACCTAGAGTCTGGCCTGAAATCAGACATCATGTGGTTGCAAGGGACATACATAGAAAACAGCTCCAAACATCCTTGGCAAGCCTGTTGATGTAAACATCAAAAGCAACATCTGTAGCAGTAGAATGCTGAGACAGAGTGCTAGCTGAAGCACCCTGGTCATTTAGGTAACTGTATAAACAGAGAAGATTATAGTATTTATTGGAGGCAATTAACCTATTATGGTGGAGATTGTTGACACTTGGAGAAATTATTGGGCGAATGAGGTAATTAGCTCAATAAGGGAAGATATATAATTGGCAGGAACAGGAAGTAAAGGGGCAAGCTTAGAGAGTGAGCTAGGTGTGGTACAGAGACCTGTGTGGAAGGCTCCTCCTGACACATGCCAGTATTATGTTCTGTGATGCTGGAAATGTAAAGATTAAAAAGACACATGAGGAAAAGAAATGGACTGTGTATATTGTGAATAAGACCACCAAAGGAGCCAGTCAGTGCAGCACACTGGGTAGCTGAGGGAGTGCTCTGTGAGAAATATGTACATGTGATAAAACATTGGTGAAAAATATTGCTGTGAAACTTAGTGGTACAATGGAGCTTATCATGATTGAACTTGATCAGATAACAGTAGTTTCTGTTTACAAAGTAGTACGTGAATAGCATGTCCACCTGATTTTCCCCAGCCAGAAATACCATATATTGTCATAGGTGATTTCTCCAGTGACAGCATCATCTGGGGATATCCTAATAATGACAACAATGGAGAAGAAATTGAGAAGTGGGTAGCAACAAGCTTCTCCTTGATCTATGACTTCAAAGACAAATGTACCATCCAAAGTGCACAATGGAAGAAGGGCTCCACTTGCCTGCATTTTCAGAGATGACAAAGGCTAGAGCAACTTCAGAAGGGAGTTTACGGCAGTGACCCCAAGATTAATAGTATAGACCAGTGCAAGTGGCAATACAGGCAGCAGTATAGCCTAGGAAAATAAAGTACCTGTGCTGAGATTCAGCTTCAGAAAATCTGACTGGGAAGGTTTTACCTTTTGAATTGGATAAATTCATCTGTAATATTACTGCAGGATAAGAGCACTGGGGAGAACTTGCTTCCCTGGTGTGGTAATCTGCTCAAAAGCACATCTCCAAAGGATGTCAGACACTATGGGCTTGTCTACACAGGAAATGTAGTGTACAGTATGCTAGGGTATGAGTTTAAAATACAGTGGCTATGATGCACTTAACTCTCCATGTGGATGCTCTTACTGCACACTGAATTCCCTCACGTGGTTTCATTTAGTACACTTGCAAAGTGCATTAAGCTAATGTGCACAGAAGCACTATTAGTATGCGATGTGTGCCTATATGAGGTATTAGTGTGGACTAGCTACTGAGCAACAGCTACTGAGGGTTTTTACCCCATATAGACAGACCCTATATTTACCTGGGCTTTCAGAAAAAAGTCAACAATATAAGAGATATTCAGAACTGTTTGACCTGGATCCCTTCAGTGAAGAAACCATAGGTTTGTGGTGAATGCTTACAGGTGTGACAAAGTTTCTGCTCTACCTTGGTGGGTCCTGCGCTTATTGGCAGATTTGCTCACCTCAGTGATCTTCCCCACAGTCTGGATCAACTCCTCCTGTGTCTGATCAGGAGCTGAGAGGTTTAGGGGGAACCTGGGCCCACCTTCTACTGTGGGTTCCAGCCCAGGGCCCTGTGGATTGCAGCTGTCTATAGTACCTCCTGTAACAGCTGCATGACAGCTACAACTCCCTGGGCTACTTCCCCATGGCCTCCTCCAAACACCTTCTTTATCCTCACCACAGGACCTTCCTCCTGGTGTCTGATAACGCTTGTACTCCTTAGTCCTCCAGCAGCACACCCTCTCACTCTCAGGTCCTTGTGCCTCTTGCTCCCAGCTCCTCACATACACTTCCTGTCCTCTGGCTCCTCCTCCCTGACTGGAGTGAGCTCCTTTTTAAACCCAGGTGCCCTGATTAGCCTGCCTTGATTGGCTGCAGGTGTTCTAATCAGCCTGTCTGCCTTAATTGGTTCTAGCAGGTTCCTGATTACTCCAGTGTAGCCCCTGCTCTAGTCACTCAGGGAACAGAAAAATACTCACCCAGTGACCGGTATATTTGCCTTCTATCAGACTCCTGTACCCCACTGGCCTGGGTCTGTCAGACAGGAGAGATTGGAAAAGAACAATGTGACCAATGGAAGGAACTGATTGAAACAACAAATCAGTGCAAAAAAGCAGGGGTCACCGTTCATAATCTGAAGCCTCATGACAACAGCCATAGCTTATCACTGCAGTCTCTCCCAACCAAATCATGCACCAGCTAATTGTAAATGATAAACCAGCCCACAAAACAAAGGACAGAACAAAACAAATCAGGCAGGAACTTCTCCTGCTCCTCAGAGACAGCAAAGTCCACCATGAGTAACTCAACATTAAGGAGGTGACAATAGCCATGGAATCTCTGAAATATGGAAAAAAGCCACTGGAATCAATTGAATGTTACTGCACTTTGGGATGAGATCACAGAAGTGTTGCTTGACTTCTTTAATTCCTTCATTGGAGACAATGATGGTACCCAGGTAGTGGAAAAAGGCCAAAGTGGTTGCACTACTCAAACAACATAAAAACCCTAACTTTGCAAAGAATTACCAACTAATACCCTAACATTGCTCAATCTACAAGCTATGTGAGTGAATCATAACGGTTAGAATCGCATCAATAATGGAAGGGGAGCTGACTGTTGAACACACCATTTTCCATCCAGGAAGTTCATGTTATGGCCAAATTGTAAACCTAACATTAAGGATGGCATAGAAACCTGTAAAATTACAGGAGCTCTTCTTGTGGATCTGTTAGCTGCTTATGACACTGTGAATTATCATGGACTTCTACTGAAACTGGCAAAAATTTTGAGAAATAGCAAGATGGTCCAGGTCATCTCCTCACTCCTTGAGAATCAACATTTCTTTGTCGAGATGGATGGTCAAAAAGCCAATGGCATAGTGAATGGAATGGTCTGCCACAAGGTTCAGTGCTATCACCATCATTATTTAACATCTATACAAATAATAAACCAGAGTTTCTGGACATGTGAAGATTCATTTATGCAAATGATATTTGCATCACACCCAGTCAGAAACACTTGAGGACACTGAGTGCATTTCTGACTGGTTCCCTGAGCATGCTTGGAAAGATCACACATAGTACCTGAATGCTAACCCTAGCAAGATACAAGTGTGCACCTTCCACCTGAAACACCATCAGGCCAAGCAGAAACTCGAGATATCATGGGATGGCACAATCTTGGAGCGCTTTTGTCATAAACAGATAGCTAAGGGTTAATGTCTCTTTCACCTGTAAAGGGTTAACAAACAGGGAACTAAACACCTGACCAGAGGACCAATCAGGAGACAAGATACTTTCAACCCTGTGTGGAGGGAAGTTTTGGGTGTGGGTCCTTTGTTCTGTGTGTGTGTCTTTTCTCGGGGGTATGAGAGGGACCAGACATTACTACAGGCTCTCTAAAGTTCTGTTCAAATAGTAAGTAGAACAGGCGATTTAGGCTTTTTAATTGTTTGTTTTACTCTATTTGCACATGTGGATCTGGCTGGTTAACTTTTATATGTGTAGTTGCTGGGAATATTTTGATTTGTATTGGTACTGGAGGAAGGGTTTCTTCCTTTGTCTGTAAACTATAGGACCCTGTAATATTTACATCTTGAAGTTACAGAGATAATTCTTTACTTTTTCCTTTCTTTTATTAAAAGATTTCTTTTAGAGAACCTGATTGATCTTTCCTTGTTTCCCTTGTTTTATCCCAGGAGAGTGGGTGTAAACACCAGGACTGGTGGGGGAGGAGGGAAGGGGGAGAGAGAGGCTAATTTCTCTCTGTGCCAGGAATACTGTCTCTCTCAGGGAAAGTGGGGGGGGGGGGAAGGGGGAATGGTTTATTTCTCCTTGTTTTAAGAATCCAAGGGATTTGGGTTCTTGGGGTCCCCAGGGAAGGTTGGGGAGGTCAGAGTGCCCCAAAACACTATATTTTTGGGTGGTGGCAGGCTATCAGATCTAAGCTGGTAATTAAGCTTAGAGGTTTCATGCAGGTACCCAAATTTTGGACGCTAAGGTTCAGATTTGGGAAATATACCTTATGACAGCTTTGAACATCTGGCATACCTGTAGGTCACATTAGACAAAATTCTGATATTCAGAGAGCACACTCCAAGCAATCAGGTCTCATCTTGTGTTACTCAGCTGTGTAGTACTGTGCCCCAGTACGGGCATGCTTGAGCCATGCACGCAACATTGATACTGAACTTAATCAGTCCTGTAGAATCATCACAGAAACTTTGAAACAGACTCTTACACTATTGCTATATTGTCCTGTGGGTATTGCACCACCATCAGTGAGGTGGGACCAGGGGTGGCTCCAGGCCACAGCACGCCAAGTGCGTGCTTGGGGCGGCATGCTGCGAGGGGCGCTCTGCCAGTCGCCGGGAGGGCGGCAGGCGGCTCCAGTGGACCTCCCACAGGTGTGCCTGCGGAGGGTCTGCTGGTCCCACGGCTTCAGTGGAGCATCCGCAGGCACGCCTGTGGGAGGTCCACCAGAGCCGCGGGACCAGCGGACCATCCACAGGCACATCTACGAGAGGTCCTCCGGAGCTGAGGGACCAGCAACCGACAGAGCGCCCCCCGCGGTGTGCCTCCATGCTTAGGGTGGCAAAATGGCTAGAGCCGCACCTGGGTGGGACGCCTTTAGTGAAAAGGAGAGAGGAAAAGCACATAATCCAAGACATCTGCTGTATGGACCCAGTCCGTCACCATGAGGCTGAAGTCCAGAAAGAGCTTTGCCTCTGAAAATCCCTTATCCCAAAATATCACTGTGGAAGGCTACAGAGTAACCAAATGGCAGGAAATGCTGATGACCTTGGAGAACCTGGTTCCTTCAAAATGACTCCCTCCTGGCACTGACCTTGAACAAAAATATTGGTGTACTCTAAATCAAGTGAGAGTTTGGGTGGCAAAGACTGGTGACAATAGGACCAACTGGAAGTTGAGGAATGACCCCAAATGTGAATGCAGAGGAACTAGGTAAACACTGGAACACTGCCTGATGCAGTGTCCCTGTCAACATCTCATACTCCCAAGGAACTATTTGAGATTAGTGACAATAAACTCCAAAGTTTATCCGAAGTTCTTCAGTCTTCTCTGGTCCTGACTAACTTAAATAAATTTGTGCTATCTGGAAATTTTATCCCACTTTCCAGGTCATTAGTAAATATATTAAACAACACGTGACCTAGTAAGGAACCTTGAGTCCCCACTGTTTACACTTTGCCATGAGGAAAATTGACTGTGCATTCCTATTCTTTTCTTTCTCTCTCTCAACCAGTGTTTGATTCCAGACAGCAGGTTGCTTCTCATCCTGTGACTACTTACTTCTTCAGTAGCATCTTGTGTCGCACTTTGTCAAGGGCCTTTTGGATGTCTAAATAAATTATGTCTTTTGAGTGTCCTTCATCCACTACTTTGTCGATCCATTCTACGAATTCTAATATTAACAAGAAATGGTTTTCCTTTGTAGAATCTATTCTGGTTGGACCATGATGTTCCAGATGTTTTGTTATGTTTTTGATCAGTTCAACCAATTTGCCAGGTACAGATGAGAGGTGTACAGGTCTATAATTCCCAGGATCAGTCCATCCCTATTTTAAAATATGGATACAATTTTTGCTATCTTGCAGTTGTCTGGAACAGTGGCTCTTTGACGTTTATGTTTAGTGACTGAAGAGGCTGGTTTCAGTTCACTGGGGGTGACTGGGAAAGTGTCTTACAAGTATAGAGTCTGAAGTGGGAAAATTGTTTAAAGAGTCTGTCTTGGGGAGAGCTGTTGAGGATCCTGAGGTGTAGCTGTCTGGATGGGGCTATTTGAGAAGTGGAGTATGGGTCAGAGAAGGTCTGACACAAACATTGTGTGAATGTTCATGGACCTTGTGGGAGTAGCAGATAAAATTCTAAGGGTACATTACTGTAGGTTTCTTGCTTGTTAGGACAGTGGATTCCAGGTATTTTGTTGTTGTTATTGTTGAAGGGTGAGGATATTCCTGGAAAAACTCTGGTGAGAACATCCATCCACGACAAGAGAACCAGGTTTTGCATATGTTGTTTTAGCAGGGTCTGGTGCCTCTTTGTGTTGGTGTGTCCCACAAGCTCATCATCAGAAGCAAACTCCCCATAGACCAGTTCACATCAACACTTTCACAAGATGAGCCTGGGCACTTAAATTCATCATTTTGCTAGACACCTTGGGACTTATGTTTTATTACAACAATCTGTATTCCACTAACCCTCCTTTTTTTATCTCAATACATGGGTGTTAAGAGCCACTTCACCTGAATGGTTCCTTAGAATATGTGCTAATTACTTATGCTGAACTGTCGGTTCTTGTATTTAACTGTGATGCTCTTAGTACCTTTCCCGTATGTGAAGATCTCTGTGCAGATCGAAAGCTTGTCTCTCTCATCAACAGAAGTGTCCACTGAAAGATATTAGCTGACCCAAGTTGTGTCTCTGTAGTCACATAATCATCTAGATCTTTATATGTTTATCTTAACTAAATGCGAGAATTTTGAGGTAACCCTGCAATTTATTTAGATGTAGTTTTCAAAGAATGGCACTGGTTTACTACACATTCTTATATATTGTTTTGTTCCAGTAATTCTAGGGATTTTAATGTCTTTTTAATCCTAGAAGCAGGACATGAAATGTTAGGGGGTGTTTTCTAACTGAATTTTCTTTAACTTTCACTCCCTCTTCCTTTGATTTCACACCATCCAGTTGTACAATTCAGCATGATATGTTTATGCTGTCTGCAAGATGCAATATAATAAAGAAGAATGTAGGTAATTGAGATGCATTCCAGGGAAGCTTCATAGAATTACTATATAAGGAGTGTGAGAGCCATTTTTAATCAGGTACTTTGTGACTAATTTGGAAATCATAAATTTTGGCTAGACTAAGATGAATGTAATTAATACTTGTATTATATTTTCCACTTCTGGTTTTCTAGGGATTTTGTCTAAAAAACAAAACAAAAAACCTGAACGGAACAGAGCATCTATTGCACTTCATATAACCTTGAGATTTGAGCCTAACAGTTAAATGTCAAATTGTTGTATTACCGGGTCTTATTATCATCCAACCATCACACATTTCTTAATTGATTTGATGTTTTGGAGATAAACGCCTTGGGTTACGTATAACACAAAACATAGCACAACATAATGCGATTTCATAAAGGATCTTTTGTAATTGCTTATCACACACGGCTGTGCATGATAGATAGAAACAATAAAAGAATAAATGAAAAATATGTAACCCAAACAATATTATTGAAATGGTATTTTGGCTGGTCCTGAAATGCTTTTTCTTGCAATATGTACAGATCTGAATGCTGAAAAAGCATCAGCCTTCAGATCTCTCTGGGACTGCATTAGGACCTGTGGGGTGTAACTGATAAAGGGTTTACCTTGCAAAGATTTAAGATCAATAGTGGGAATTTTAGGAAGACAAACAGTTGAATCAAAGAAAGATCTGGTACATATGGAGTAAGATGCTGATTAGAGAGCCTGGAGCAAGGTCATCATTTGACAAAAGTTAAATTTTATATCTGACCCTATGGCTTATTCTGAGCCAGCATAAAGTGAGTAAATAAAATGAAAATACCTGTTCTATTGAATGCAAATAAATTAACAAGTAGTTTAGGTTCACTAGACTGAAATAAATATTTAGTTATGCATAAATTAAGTAATTAGAATTCAAGATTTTAACATATAATTTCCTGAACATTACGGCAATGAATTGTATGCCCAAATTTTCAAAAGTGGCCTTCTAAACTGCACACTCAACATTTTAACATCACCTATTTATTCACTGGGATTCCCTCTGAGACCCCTGCTACTCAGTTCCCACAAACTCAGTTTGACTCCAGATTTAATCATTCAGGTATTTTTATTCAGCATACAGCAAAACTATACTGAGTTTATCAATCTTAAACACAAGGAGTGGTTGCAGATCTCAAGTGTGGCGGTGCACCCCTTAAGGCTTTATGGAAATATGCGCATGAATGTATATATGTGACATAACTGGGATATGTTTTATGCTACATATGCCATGTAACATATCTCTGTAAAGGTTATGAGCTACTGAATCTATTCATCCTATTTGTATGCATGTGTCATTGTTGTATTTGAAGTTATGAATATTGGCTGCATACTTGCTTAATTTCTAAGTAGCCTTAGTAAAGCATTTGGTCAGCTTCTTGAGAAAAGAATGTGCAAATGAAGTGCCCAGTCAAGAAACAATTAAAGGACAATGAATCTTGGAAAGCTCCAATCCACATAAGAAGTCTACCTGAGGACGTTCAGGGTAACATGTAAACAATGGCTGCTGCCTGTAAAAACTGAGTCATGCATGAACATGTGACTTGCCCATGTGACTCCAAAACTCCATCTTGGAGCTGATCTTTGCGTAGGATAGAGGAGGGGTCTCCACCCACAAGAGAGAGTCTATTTAAACCCCTGGGAGACCCATCCATTTTGTCTTCAGCTGGCTAAAGCCTCTCCATGCCCAAGAATACCTGAAAGAAACTGGAACAAAGGACAGTAACTACAGTTTGTGTGAGTGATTGCTGGACCCAAACTAGAAGGAGACTAGTCTGTAAAGGGAAGCTTACTGGAATTCCTCTGAGGGTGAGGTTTTTATCTGCATTCAGTTTTCTTATTGTATTAGACATAGACTTGTGTGTTCTCTTTTATTTTGCTTGGTAATCACTTTGTTCTGTCTGCTATTACCTGGAACCACTTAAATCCTACTTTCCGTATTTAATAAAATCACTTTTTACTTATTAATTAACCCAGAATATGTATTAATACCGGGGGGGGGGGAGCAAACAGCTGTGCATACCTCTCTATCAATGTTATAGAGGGCGAATAATTTATAAGTTTACCCTGTATACGTTTTATACAGGGTAAAATAAATTTATTTAGTGTTTGGACCCTATTGGGAGCTGGGCATCTGAGTGGTAAATACAGGAACACTTCTTAAGCTGCTTTCAGTTTAAGCCTGCAGCTGTTAGGGGATGTGGTTCAGACATGAGTCTGGGTTTGCAGCAGACCAGTGGGTCTGGCTCAAACCAGGCAGGACACTGAAGTCCCAAGCTGCGAGGGCAAGAAAGCAGGGGCAGAGGTAGTCTTGGCACATCAATTGGCAGTCCCGAGAGGGTTTCTGTGATCCAACCCATCACACCAAGTTACACAGAAAACTTTTCCTTTGTGTACATTTACACATACTTTGCATTGCTATACATTGCATCACATGCTTTGGAACTGACGTGGTTACTTTGTAGGAACCAATCCCTGTACAGCATGCTCTGTCCATACACTGTCCATGCATGATCTACTCTTTACCTCATCTTACATTCCAAGCTTATCTTGTCCATTATGAATGATACCAAGTTGTTCTAACTTATCTTAGCTAGTACAAACATCCTCTCTCTAGCCTACTGACCCATTTACCTTCCTGATCATGCTTTCTGGGAAATGTGGCTTCACCCATATCTAGTTTCCCAGGTCAACCATGCCTACACTCACAAGAGCCATCTATTTTGTACATGGTTGCAAATACGAGGAAACCAACAGATTGACTGTGGAGCCAGCTTATAGTCTTCTGTCCCCATAAACAAAACCAAGCCCTTGTGCGTTATATATAGATTAGCCACATACTTGACTCCTCAGTCCAATAGTCCAGTGGGCTTCCCGGTCTCCATGGCTCAAATTGTGTCCCCAAGATCTATATGCAGATCGGCTCTGTCCCACACAGAAGGGGACTAGTTCCACACTTCCTGAACCCTACAGAGGTAGAGGATATGACAGTGAGGAGACATGGCACTGGAACAGGGGCTCAGCATACTGCCCATCATCCTACCCCTCCCACACTAGCCCCACAGAGATTTCCTGCAGAGCAGAATATGGAGATTACATCTGTTACCCTACTCTGTGCTGAGGAACTTGTCTTTTAAAGGGGACCTGAGATAGCTATGGCTGAGGAGCCAGGATGTAGGTCAAAGTGAGTCTAAGGATTTGTGGAGAAGCCCAGGGCCTCCACATGGATGGCCTTGCACCTTAGGTGAATCCCTTCTTCAGATATCCAAGAGTTCTGGGGGGAAATTGTTCTGTTTAGTCCACAGGTGAATGGGGGATGGCAATCAAATCCAATGTAACTAAAATCTCTCTGAAGGAAATCCTCACTGAATTCCTCCATCTTCTCCCTTGTCCTGGCCTGCAAAGACTGTCCCCTATTGGTAACTCCATGGCAGAATTTGCTCTGGATCATTATGCCACAGAATAATACACCTTCACGAGTATCACGATGGAGCAGGAGTCAACTGGCATGACTTTGTACACTTTTGGGTAAGGTATATTTTAGAGTAACATGCTAAAATCTTTCTCTCACCAACTGCAATTTAGGGGAATCAGGGCACATTTTACTTATTTTCAAAATTAACCCTTTGAAGGTCTCTTTTGTGAGGACAATTACCTATCCTTTTTTGTAGTTTGTATATATTTTTGTATGCCAGTGCTGGTAATGTGCAGGCTAGAAGCTTCATATTTTAGAGAAAAGTATATTTATTTTCTCTTTTGCAGAAAAGGCTGAATTAAATCACAGCTCTTGGGAGTATTTTAATGATTTTCTTCTCTACTCTGAGTGCAACAAAGTGTCTTGCTTGGAGCTATAAATGTCTATAGTTTTATTTTATAGGACAATATCTCTTCATGAGCTGTGCAATGTGCATCCTTTGTATCTGCCAACTGATAGACTCCAGAGCAGAAAAACAATTAGCAGAGCCCCCAGACTGTTTGCTGGATTCAGTGTGATCCTGAAAATGTCTGTACCTGACACTCAGATTAGGATTTCTATGACGTGTAGGCAGCAGTTGTACCAAGAGATCCAGAAAGGAACTTTGTGCTTTCCAAGTCAATAGGCAATGTCTCAGCTGAAAGTCATTCTTTGCTTATAGGATTTTACATGCTGTCTTGCTATTTAGTTGAAATTATCATTACAATAACCATTCATAGTTGCAGTGAATTGTGGACCTGCCTTTTTATGAATACAGTAGGAAATGTCCTAATTAGAGATGCACAAAACAATCAACCTGAAACTAGATAAAAACTAGGCCAAGTATTGAACTCCAAGGGATTCTCTTAGGATCACACAAAACTGTGATTTATTTTCATGACCCTGTCTCCAAGGTCTGTTTGGCCAGCTGTGACAAGGATTCATTTGGGGCTCCCTTAAACTCAGACTTCTACCTTTCCAACTCCCTGCCTTTCCCTCCTTCAACCAGGAAACAAACCACCTTCCCCTAACCACTTCCCATCCTCAATCCCTGCCTCCCAGTTATTTAAATTGCCCACTCTCACCAACTACCATTTGTTGTTTTCTAGGGAGTAGTCAGGAGATTCTTAGCCCTCGGCTTGATGGTTACCTAGCAAGTTTTATTTTAGCAGAATTTATCAGAGTTCATGCAGTTTCAGATTGAGTCTTCAGATTTTCAAAAACATGAAACTCAAAGTGAAAATGGAAAGCAAAGGCCTTGAAACTTTGTAAAACAAATCTGCCCTTTTGGTTTGCCCAAGTCCCTGTAAACCCAGACAGGAGGATTTGCACACTCCTTTGGCATGAGTAATTTTTTGACAGTAATTTCCAGCATTTTTAAATGCCATCAGTTTTATATTCAGTTTTGGAAGTATGAATAAAGTGAAACAATTCAGACCTGCCTGATGTAAAAGCTGTAGAACTCCACTGTAGTCACAGCAGAATTTGACCCTGTATTTTAGACTTGGTACAAAACTAATATTCAACTGGTCTAATCACATGGCTGGGATTTTCAAAGTATCCTAAGGGAGTTAGGTACCCACTCCTCTTGAATTTCAGTGGGTACCTTTCTTAGACCTCTTTGAATACCACAGTCCTAATAGTATAGCTATGTGTTATCTAATTCTAAATTTACAAATAGCCCAGGTACAGGGGGAAAACTTCAGCCCATGAATATGCTCTCTCATAATATAGGAAAGAATTAGCATTTAAATGGTCAAATTAAAGAAAGTTCACGTCCGATAACTGCCCATTCTGTAGTTCATAAACTCGCTCAGGGAACTCCAATAATAATAATTTTTTTCATATTTGTTTATAAAGCAATACTGATGAAGGAAAACAGTTTGGTGATTCCAGCACACAATTGGGAGTTCTGCCACAGACTGGCCATGTGAACTTGGGGAAGTCATGCATTTTCCCTTCAAATATGAAATGGGGATAACACCACTTCCCTACCTCACAGGAATGTTGTGAGGCTAACTGCATTAATGTTTGTAAAGTGGTTTGAGATCCTCAGATAGAAAGCACTGTAGAGTGCCAAGCAGCATTGTTTATTATAATAGATATAACTCAGTGATGAAGACACTAGCACCATCTAGTCAATGAATCTGTCTACTTGTTAGGGTGATATAAACACAATGTCTTCCATCAGGTATACTCTTCCCCATATGAATCAGACTCTTTTATTATAGAGTGGAATGCTATCCATCAGTCTGACTCTCTGGCCTTGACTGCCAAGTACAAAATGCCTACTGATATTTAGGGATGTCACCTAACAGGAATCTGCTCTTAGTTTTAGAGTAATAGGCTGTCACCAGAACACATACAATAATTATCACAAACACTTAGGACTAAATTCTGTGCTGATATGGCATCTCGTGCAACTCTACTGACATCAGTAGGGTTGCACAGGTGGTATGCACAGAGTTTGAGCCTTCATTCATTATGAAATTGTAACAAAGAGATTTATGTGGAATTTTCCTATGAAACTCATTCTGTTTACTAACAAGTTAGAACACTGAGCACACATTCCTGCAGCATGGAATAGCCGTTACATAATTAATAATCAGTTTCTATTTTAATGTACTCATTCCTTTTTACAGCTGGAAACTCAAACACAGAATTGTGATTACAAATGATGAAACAATACTTCTTTGCTCATAAATGTTTGCAAATAGCTTAGATTTGATTTACTGCAATTCAGTTGTGCTTTATTATTATTTATTTGTATTATTGTGTCAGGTAGGAGCCCAGTCATGGACCTGACCCTATTGTGCTAGGTGCTGTACAAATATAGAACAGAAAGCTCATCATTGCCCCAAAGAGGGTACATTAAAAGTCTGACAAGACAACAGATGGACACAGATGGGAGTGGAGGGGGAGAGTATACACAAAACAATGAGACATGATAGGCTGTGGTTTCAGCCTATCAACAGCCTAACCAATGTGAGGCTTTTTGTTGGCATCACAGAAAAGAAGAGTTTTAAGGAGGATAATGAGATAGTTTTGCAGATGTTTACAGGAAGCACCTCCCAAGTATGAGAAGCACCATGGGAAAAAAAAAAAAGAAGAGGCTTGTTTGAAAATTTAACAAGTGAGTGATGGAGGCTGGCCAATCAGAGATGGGAGTCAACCTTTCAATACTGAATGAGAGAGAGGCTGTGAAGGGCCTTGAAACTGTGGACAAGTAGCTTATGTTTGATGCAGTATAGAAGAGGGAGCTAGTGAAGAGATGCAAAGAGAAGAGTGCCATGGACCAAGCAATGGGCTAGGAAAATCAAGTTAGCAGCAGCTTGCTGAATGAATATGAATAAACAAGATTGTATTTGTCAAGTCCAGAAAGAGGGATGTTACAATAATTAAGATGTGAGATGATGAGAATGGGATGAGATAGGATGGAAAGGAGTGGATGGATAGGAGAGAAATGTTATACAGAAAGAATCTGCAAGACTTAGACACAGACTGTATGTGAGGCCCTAAAGAGAGAAGTCTGAACCAAAGAGTACTCCCAGGTTATGGGCCTGTGGGACAGGCAGGATGGTGATGTTGCCCACAGTGATGGATAAAGGACGTAGCAGTGATGATTAAGAGCTCTGGTTTAGCCATGTTTAGCTTGCGCTGTTGGCTAGACATCCACAAGGAGATGTCAGAGAGAGGCTGAGATTTTAGTTTGGACAGAAGGAGACAGGTCTGGAGCAGAGGTAGATGGTTCGTCATCAGTATAGAGAAGGTAGTAGAATTTTAATTTATGCATGGGGGGTGGGGGACTTCCCCAAGGAATCCACATAGAAAGCCTGAGAGGATATCGGAACAGTCCTCCGAAGGACCCACTGAAGAAGTAATTACAAAGGTAGGATAAGAACTGGGGAAGGACAGTCATGGAAGTCAAGAAGATTTCAAGAACAAGGGATGGCTGACTGTGTCAAAGGTGGCTGACAGGTCAAGGATGATAAAGGCTCTGAAATTTGGATAAGAAGAAGTTATTAGAGATTTTGGCGAGTGGTTTCAACTGAGTGCAAGGGTCAGAAATCAGATAGGTGGAGTCCTCAGTACCCCCTTCCTCCATGAGCGTCCATCTGAGTCTCTAGCTTCCCGTTACGCTTGTCACGCAGCACTGTGTAGCCTGGAGATTGTTTTCAAATGCTTTGGCATTTCATCTTCTGTAACGGAACTTTGATAGAACAGATTTGTTTCCCCATGCAGCGATCAGATCCAGTATCTCCTGTACGGTCCATGCTGGAACGCTTTTTGGATTTGGGACTGCATTGCCACCTGTGCTGATCAGAACTCCAAGCTGGGCAAACAGGAAATGAAAATCTAAATTTTGCGGGGCTTTTCCTGTTTACCTGGCCACAGCATCCGAGTTCAGATTGCTGTCCAGAGCAGTCACAGTGGTGCACTGTGGGATACCGCCCGGAGGCCAATACCGTCGATTTGCGGCCACACTAACCCTAATCCGATATGGTAATACCGATTTTAGCACTACTCCTCTCGTTGAGGAGGAGTACAGAAACTGATTTAAAGAGCCCTTTATATCGATATAAAGGGCCTTGTTGTGTGGACGGGTACAGCGTTAAATCGATTTAATGCTGCTAAAATCGGTTTAAATGCGTAGTGTAGACCAGGCCTAAAACATGTTTATTTTGTGAAGGGAGAGAGCCAGAGGAGAGTTAGGGCTTGTCTATATGAATAGTTAGTGCTCAGCAGGCTAGCTGTAAATTACTTCACGCTAGCCTACCATGCACTTCTTGTTCATGTGACATGCACTTGTGTGCTAATATGTGCTCCCATTTCAAAGTGAGGCAGGTAGATCAAAGCACACAGGGGACTTTTAGTGTGTGGCAACAGACCGTCAGTGTGTAGCAGACTAGTGTGATGTATATTTACACCCCAGCTTGTCATGCACTAATGATTTGTATAGACAAGCCCTGGGAGGTTAAGGAGATGAATACAGGAGGAGGTGAAAGTGGACAAGAAAGACATCATGAGATGGGATGGGGTCACTAGGGTACATTCAGGGATTAAAGGAGGAGAGCAGATAAGTAACATCTGTGTCTGTGACTGCGAAGAAGAGAGTTGTGGGAGTGAAGGGACAATGAGCCAAAGGAAATATCAGATCATATTTCGTTATATTTTTTCTTTAAAGAAATTTTCAAAATCCTGTGAAGAGAGAGGAATAGGGGAAAGAGGAGGAGAAGGTTTGAAGAGTGAGTCTATGGGCATGTTTACACTTACCGGTACTTACTTTACACTTATCGGCACTGCTGCAATCGATGCAGTGAGTAACAATTTAGCAGGTATGGTGAAGACATGCTAAATTGATGAGAGAGCACTCTCACATCGATTTGTGTACTCCACCTCCCCAAGAAGCTGAAAGGAAGTCGATGGGAGACGCGCTATCATCGACGCAGCACAGTGTAGCCACCGCAGTAAGTGAATCTAACTACGTCAACTTCAGTAAGTAAAGTGAAGTTGAGTAAACTGAAGTTGCGTAACTTAGATGGATTTACCATAGTAGTATAGACCAGCCCAAAGATGGTGAAAAGGCAGTTGAGATTGCAGTCATGAGATTCAATTGAGTTAGAGTAAAGTTATTTCACTGGAAGAGGGCAAAAGTGAAAGAGGAGAAAATGAATTTGTAATGGAGGAAGTCAGCCTCTGCAGCATGAAAGGAGGAGCAGAGGAAGTGATTGAGGTTGATCCAGGCCTGGGCAATTGGAGGGTGAACCTTGTAATGAGGGAGAGGATCAAAAGAGTCAAGGTGTAGGGGAATGGGGAATGAATAGAATTAACAACCATGTCAATGAAAGAAAGGGAAAAGAGGGCTGAAAGCAGGTGAGAACCTATCAATGCTCATGGACTGGAAGACACTGAAAAGCCAAGTGACAAGAGGTATGGGTGTGAGTGTGAAGGGACTGATGGGTGATGTTTAAAGAGGCCAGGTGATGGTCAGAGAGGGGGAACTCAGCAACAGAGAAGTCAGAGAGAGATGAGTGGTTGGTGAAGACCAATTCAAATGAATGGCCTTTTGATAAGTTGGAATGTTGAAACAGGACTGCGTGATATTTATTGTTTACAAATATTTCGATAACTACCGGATATTCACAAAAATGTTGGCAAAACTCAAAAGTTTCATGTATTCTACTTATTCACCATTTGTCTTTTTTTTCTTTCTTTCTGTTTATTATTTCACTAAACATTTATTTATTATTGTTGTTATTTATTATTACTATTAATAGAGAGATATTTTGCTGATAACTACAGAGACATTGTGGGTTTCTTTTTATCTGATTCTACTACATAGACGAACTGAGACCCTTACTTATTAAATTGGATGAGTAAACATCATGAGGTGACTACCACTTTAGGAAAATTAACACACCTCAGTCCCATGATCTCTTAAGGGATTATGTCCAGTGCTGTGTGCTAACTGTTGAGTGATGAATTAAACACCTTTCATGTTATGTGAAGAATCACAAACAAGTTTGCTATACTTCAGAGGTGAAAAAAGTAGAACTCTTAACACAAAAGTAGCAGCAAGCATCACACTTTCCTTAGTGTTGCTTGGTGATAGAAAACCTTATAAGATTGCTGGCTGCAGAAATACTGTTGTTGAGAAGTTTTGTTTGGTGTCTGTTGGGAACTTCTTTAATTGGAAATGTTGAATAAATGTGAGAAAAAGAAATGTGTTCTAGTTGCAATAAGGAAATGAAGGGCATGTGAGAAAAATTTTCATATTATTAGAGGGGTTTAATTCTTTTCATTCTTTTGATAATTAGACCTTGGATGAAATTCTGTAACCACTGAAGTCAATGGGAGTTTTGCCATTGAAGTCAATGGGACCAGGATTTCATCCCTTAAAGTCTGTTCTTATGCTTTCTTTGGGGGATGCAAAGTAGAAAGGATGATTGTGTTTTGGGGAAAGCACTACAGCAGGAATCAGAGGATTTGGGTACAGCTCGTGTTCTGCCATAGACATCTGTATCTCTTAATCTCTTTGTGTCTCAGTTACCCATCTGTACAATGGCAGAATAATACATTTTTTCCTGTCTCCAGTATTGCCAACCCAAAAAGTTGGCTTCACTGTCTCTTATGTGTTTTTGTGGTGCCTAGTAGAACAGGGCCCAGACCTCAGCTGGGACCTCTGGGCACTAAGAAGAAAGAAAATAAGATGCTGGAAAATGACAAGTGGCTTTAATCTGGAATCTGTCACCACACATCCCCCTTCCTCCTCATTCAGTTTGTGACTGCAGACTTAGGACCTGGAAGTGGAGGTGGGTTCCTCCAGGGACAGTCCCTGAAAACACATTTCCTGCAGGAACCAAGGTCTCCAGGGACCCCATAGAATCAGAGATGCACCTAGGCAGCAGTGCAGTAGCAAGGAACCTGCCTGCCTCTGCTGAACTACATTGCATCCTTGGGCTTAGGGGTGAATATCCCAGCTCTTCCACAGGGGGCAACTTTGCCCTTCCCAAAGGAGAACACTAAAGAAACTCTTTGAGTTAAAAGTCAGTTTCCATTCCCTTATATCTAGGTTTTCTGTGTTTTAAACAGGGCCGCCCATAGGATTCAGGGGGCCTGGGGTCTTCGGCGGTGGGGGGCCCCCACTTCGGCAGTAATTCGGCGGCGGGGGGTCCTTCCGCCCCGGAGCAGAAGGACTCCCCACCGCTGAATTGCTGCTCAAGACCTGGAGCGGAAGAAGCTCCAGGGGCACCAACCCCGCGAGAGTTTTCCAGGGCCCACGGATTGAGTGAAGGACCCCGCTTCAGAGGCCCCGAAAAACACTCATGGGGGCCCCTGCGGGGCCCGGGGCCTGGGTCAAATTGCCCCACTTGCCCTCCTCTCTGGGCGGCCCTGGGTTTAAAGCATAGAAGAAGACCAATGAGAAGAGGATGAGTGACACATTCTGCTCTTCAGTGAAGAGTTAAACTCTAATTGCTTCTCTGTTGTTAGTTCAAGAACTCAGCTTTCCATCTATTTTATTACATACACTATTTATATTTTATTGCTAGCCTCAGTTTTAGCCTTTCACTGGTTCTTGTTCAGTCAGTGCTTTAGAGTAGTTTATTAGCTCTACCTATGTAATCCTAGCTTTGTAGCTGTTAAATTGTTAAACGGAAATTTAGCTTTACAACTTGTGGGAACTCACGCTGGCTACAGCCTTGCTTTCTATATGATGGGTCTTAAACTATCTTTGATCCTAGTGGAGAATTGAGAGTTGAAGAAGGCATATTAGCAGAGATGCTGGATAGTGAGTGTTGTGCACAGCTGCCAGAGTGAGCATTTTATTTTAAACACAGATATGATGGCTGTTCAGTTTCTTTGATGTCAGAGAAAGACAACAGGCAACAGATACTGGCTGGGACACTGAGGAGAGTAGCCAGCTGATGGGCTGTGGAAGATTTTTAAGACTGCATAATTTACTGTTGGTGGTGGTTGTGTTTTTTGGCAAGATTGAGAAGTTGGCCAGGGAATTCTTAATGCAGCTAGCAGGAAGTACACTGATGCTTTAAGGTTGGGGATAACCCATCATTCTCATGGGTTCAGAAATGGAAAAAAATCTGCTAAAAATCAGAGGTAAATGGAATGGTTGAATTCCATTGGGTGGCACAGTAGGAAAATCTTTTGTACATCATGAGAGAGAGAGAGAGAGAGTGTCGTCATCCCCAGAAGTCATTAAAGAAAGTTGTCAGATAATTGATATTGGTTCATCTGCCCACACGACACTGGAATAACGATGGGAAACTGGTGTGATGAAGTGGGACTGTTCTTAATGTTTTCACTGAATGCTATGTGGGTGCCTCAGTTTCCCCTATGCATTTCTTAAGTCTCCAGTGTGCATAAATGGCTGACACACTGTATCCTGACAACAAATGGCTGGGGCCATTCCCCCTGCAAGGAAATAGCTAAAGGTGAACAAAGAGATCAGGTGACCTCCTGGCCTAGGAAAGAGACAAAGGCCAGAAAGGAGGGGCTGGAAGGGAGTTTTCAGTTGGGAGCTGGCTGGGGATAGGAAGTGAGGACAGACAGGGTTGTCTGACTCGCTGGGCCCCAGAATGGACCTACAAGCTCTGTTTTAGACCATGTTCCTATAATCTAATAAATCTCTGTTTTACTGAGAGTCATGTCTGACTGCGAAGTCGAGGCGTGTGCAGGACCCTCTGGCTTCCCCAGGACTCCACCTGAGTGGACTCACTGTGGGAAGCGCACGGAAGGGCATATGCTGAATGCTCCAAAGTTAGAGCTAGGAAGGTGAAGCATGTGAGCGTCTTGCCATGAAGAACAGTCTGCTTCAAGGGAGAGATGGCTCCCCAAAGTCCTGACTGGCTTTGTGGGGAGCAGTTCCAGAGCATCGCCCAGGGACTCCATGACAACTGGTACAAGGTCCTTTCATAAGAGTGCAACCTGAAGAAGTAGGAAAGTACTTTTTGAGTTGAGAGGTATCTGGGTCTGGGGATCTTTGGTGTGATGGTGGTGTAATGACTTGCACCCGGGTGGGGTTCTTTGGGCAGTTGGCCTTTATATGTCCGAGTTCATTACACTTATAGCATCTTCCAGTGATGGTCACTGGGTCGGAGGGAGTTACTGGAGCCTGATGAGGTGGAGAAATAGGTGTCTGTGGCTTACCTTGGCGTGTAGGTGGGGTTTTGGTTGCCCTCGTTGTAGGGTATGCGGATGTGCCCTAGCTTTCTATGCTTCTTGCACTTCCATCCATTGGGCTCCCAACTCCCCCGCCTCGGTTGAGATTTTGGGTTTTCCATCTTGGGATGTACCGTTATATGTCTCAGAACACCATTTCAAGAACTGCTCACATTTGTATGAGGAGATGCACTTCGTCGTCAATGGGTTTGAGACATTGGTTCCTGTGGTTCAGCCTTATGATTCTTTCCAAGCGGACGTAGGCGTGTTTGGGAAGATGACCCAATCTGGTTTTCCACTTTTGGGTTCGGGGAAACGCCGGCGGGAGTGGATCTGCCGGGTTATCCCCCGATTCTGTATCTGGGCGCTTGGTTGTTGAAACGAGGGTTTATGAATCATTCATTTTGTCCTTGGGCTTCAGGCGCGCCACTTCTGCTAAGGCGTCCACGTGAAGGGTGTGGACGTACAGGCTCTAGCATGTTACTGTCTTTCAGGAGGTGCGTGTACCAAGTGCAGGCTCTTTTCAAATTTTCTTAAAGAAGCGCCGCAGAGAGTCTATCACTCCTGCCTTTTAGTGGATAATATTCGTTTTGTGGCGGGGGTTGGAACAAGCACACTTGGCATCGTGGGGGGTGATTAGGAGTTGGGGCTGCTTTATGCTTAGCCTGTTCTAATTCAAGGCCTGCGAGTGGGTCTTTCTTCTGTTTTTCCATTCTTCGTTGGAAGGCCTGTGTTCTCTTGTTGTCTTTCTTGTTTTTGTGCCTTTCCTATCTTCTTTGTTGTGGGCTGTTCTTTGGTCTGCTTGTCTCTTTTTTTAGGCAGCGTCTTTTTCTTTCTCTCAGCTCCATCTCTTGTATTTTTTGTCCAGGTCGTCGCCTGTGATCTGCATCTTTATGTGTTCACTCTGCGTCTAGTCTCGCTTTGTTCCTGCTTTAGGCGATCCTTGGCAGTCTTGGTTCTCTGTTTGTTCTTTGTTTTGGGGTGCCTCTGTGTTGTTGTCTGAACTGCTGGCTCTCTGTCTCTGGTGGTTTTTCGCCTAGCAACTAGTTGCCTTTGTTTAGTTTTCCTAGCTATATATTTGATTATGTTAAATAACTCAATACTAATAGTGTTCCACTTTGATTTACCTGGTGTGCTGGTGTCTTTGTGTACTGATATTCCCATATTGGAATTTTCTGTTGTTTTTATACTAAAGACCTGCTTTGTCTCTTGCTTATATATGCAAGCCTTCTTGATGTTATTACTTCGAGAGTATACTATGATATATATAGAAATGGTTTCTCTTCTGTGCTATCGTTAAAACTCTCAAATCTCTTTCTTCTCTGCTTAAGCCCCTAGCAGAGAAAAGAAAATTTTAATAGTTCCTACTGGCTTCTGGTTCTTATTTTGCCGGCGGGGGGGAGCGGGCTAGCCACGCGTTAGCGGGTCGCAGAGAGATCGCGGGTGCGCTGCGATGGAAGCCCCTGCTAGAGCTAATTACCAGCCAGATTTGATCTCGCTGCCACCAGCCAGGAATTATCCCAGTGCCTTGGCTCACTCTGGTCTCCTCAAAACCTTCCTCTGGGGAACCCCCAAGACTCAGATGCTTGAGTCTCCAACACAAGGGAAATAATTCACTTCCCTTCCCCCTCTCCTCTCCCACCCAGAACTTTCCTCTCGGAGGCTAACCTGAGACGTTAGGCCTGCACACTACGCCATTTGAAATCAGATTTAAAAGAGCGTTAATCGATTTAACGCTGTACCCGTCCACACTTACATGCCTTTATATCGCTAAAAGGCTCTTTAAAATTGATTTTGTACTCACCCGCACGACGAGGAGTAGCGCAAAATTCTATATTAACATATCGGCATTACGGTTAGTTGACGGAAATCGACGTTATGGCCTGCTGGGCGGTAATTACCAGCAGTGGCGACCAGCTGGAGCCAGCTCTGGAGGCGAGGCCAGATTGCGAAACTCGGGGGAGGGTGGCCGCGGGCAGGGGTAAACAGGAAAGCCCCTCTGACTTTTTATATTCATTTTGCTTATCGTTTGCCCACGTTGTGACGCTCTGATTCTAGGCACGGGTGCGAGGTGGGGTGCAGTCTCCAAATCCAAAAAAAGAGCGCCAGCATGGACGTACAGGACATACTAGATCCTGATCGCTGTAGGGAAGAAAAGCTGTTGCTAGTAGAGCTCCATTACAGAACACGAAATGCCAAAGCGTTTGAAAAAAATCTTGCAGTATACGCAGCGCGGCGTGAACAAGCGTAACGGAAGCCAGAGACTCAAATGGATGCTCATGAAGGGATGGAGGGGGTACTGAGGACTCCAGCTATCCACAGTCCACAGCACTATCTGAAAAGTATCTTGAATTCTTGGCTGAGCTCCCAGTGTCTGTAAGTTCAACACAGTGTCTGGCGGTGGTTCAGAGGATCAGCTTCCTCAGTTCCCCCACACCACATGTGAAAGAGGAGAAGGAAAGAGGAGATGCATGTTCTTACTTGCTGTTTCAATGGTCACGCCGATGGGTGACGAGATGCTGCTGGTAGACGCGCTGATGCTGCAGCAGATGAAGAGGCAGGAGTGCGCTGCCTCTTCGCCGCTGGTGTCCCGGGTGGGTAGGAGGCGGGGTACAATTTATGACTGATATCCGTCGTTGCATCGCCTCGTGGAGTGCTCCTGCGTCTGGCCTCAGTGAGGCTGGCCGGGGTCCTGCGGGTAAAAATGGAATGACTCCGTTACTCCAGTATGTACAGAACGGCTGAACATGTTGGTTGCGATCATAGCGAGAGCTGGGAGTTTAGATGGCTTCACTTTCGTGTTGGTGAAAAAGAGAAAGATTGCTGGTACTCTTTGCCTGGACTGTCATTATGCCCCGGTGAGGCTGCCTCCCCTGCTATTTTTTATTCTCGGGACTAACAAGTTTCTCTGTTTCTTATTCCTGCCATCTTTTTATATTAACTTTCATTTGACCTAATGGTGGTTGGTACTACTTGCCTCGGTTAGCCCAGGGAAGTTGGGGAGAGAGGGATTAGGCGAGATGGGTGGTTGTGTGTCAGTGTGGCACCCCTTGAATACTACAGAGAGCTGTTGCTCTGATTCACTGATCCTTCTAATACACTTGCCCCTGTATTTCTATAGGCAGAACTTGACTCTATTTTTAGAAAACATAAGTGTGAGGTATGACTCTTTTCTCCACCGCTGGCCTCCCATGCCGAGTTGTTAGCTGTGTGGTGCGTTGGCCCCGCAGGCCGAGTTTGGCGGGCCAGGAGGCACTCATGATAGCAGCGGACAGTACAGAGAAAGGAGAGATAACCGTCATTCATTGCAGTTTCTCAGGGCAGTAGAGGGTACAGAATGCCAGTAACCATCCTGCTATCATTGCAAAGCAAGGGATGCTGCTGTTGTAGCGCTGGCGTATCGCCTCTCTCTCCGCGGAATCCCGATACCAGCATGGTGCGGAAAAAAAATGTGAATGGGCTCTATGGTTGCCGTGCTATGGCAGCTGCAGGGCAATCAGGGGAAAGAATGGCGCGAAAAGGATTGTAGCTGCTGTTTTCCGGAGGAAGGAAGACTAGGTGACATTTACCAGAACCACCCGCACAATAATGATTCAACCAGATTCCAAGGGGCGGGGGAGACTGCGGAACTATAGGGATAAGCTACGGGAAGAGCTGCCCCGCATAGGTGCAACGCGTTCAGAAATCGACGGTTGCCTTGGACCTATGACGCACATAACGAATTACTGTGCCTAGTGTGGCCGCATTGAATCAAATTTATAATATCAGTGTTTATAAAACCATTTTATCTTAATTCAGATATTATCCCATGGTGTAGATGGCCCTTACTGATGCCAATCTCTTTACATCACAATTACAAGAAGCATGTCTCCTCTATTCACCAAAGAGAAACAAATTACAAGGACAGATAAATGATTCTCTCTCTCTTCCCCCTCCATTCAATTCCCTGGTGCTGCCAAAGTTACCGCTCCGTGAGATCTTACACAGAAATTTCCCCTCCCCTCCGTTCCTTAGCCTACCAGAGAAGAACTCAAACAGGTTTTAAAAAGAAAGCTTTATATAAAAAAGAAAGAAAAAGACATAAACATATCTTCTGTATCAAGTTGACAATTACAGAGTCAATTGCTTAAAAGAAAAAATATGAATAAACAGCCTTATTCAAAAAGAGATACAATTTAAACATTCCAGCACACACACACACATGTAAATACAAAACAAAACATATAAAAGCCTTTTGTTTTGCTACCTTTGTACGTACAACTGGGAAACTGAAGATGAGAAGCTTACAGGTAGAAAAAAATCCCCTCTCATAGCTGAGAGCCAGACAAAGACAAAAGAACGAAAAAAATTCCCTCCCCTGAGCTTTGAAAAATCCAGTTTCCTGATTGGTCCTCTGGTCAGGTGTTTGGTTCCCTTTGTTAATCCTTTACAGGTAAAAGAAATATTAACCCTTAGCTATCTGTTTATGACAGGGGAGCAGTTCCAGAGCATCCCCCAGGGACTCCATGACAACTGGTACAAGGTCCTTTCATAAGAGTGCAACCTGAAGAAGTAGGAAAGTACTTTTTGAGGTATTTGTGTATGTGGAGTGATTTCCTGAAATCAGATATTTAATTTAGTCACTAGTTTTATAGAAATTGGATCATAAAAATCCCTTCTGCTATTTGCTGGCTACATTAAAATGATAACTTTTTAGGTTTGTCCCTATTCCCTATCCCTGACCTCTGAGGTATTTGGGATCATAAACACTGAGCAATTATCTGAAGGTTGTGCCATGTTTATTACTGTTTTCCTGGTCTCTTTGCCAAAGCAAAAAGCAACTCTTGAGACATTTTATACATATACATTCAAAACATTTCTATATGCTTATGAATTGGAGATATAAGACCTAAAAAGCTGGATAATAATAGTGATGTAATATTAACTTGTATTTAAGAATGTCCTTGCTGACCATTCCACAAAGTATATCTTATGGGACTATCTCATAGAATCAAAAATGTAGGGCTGAAAGGGACCTTGAGAAGTCATCCAGTCCAAATATCCAAATATCGAATCTAAATCTCCTTTGCTGCAGATTAAGCCCATTACTTCTTGTCTTACCTTCAGTGGATCTGGAGAATAATTGATCATTTTGCATTTTATAACATTCTTAACATACTTAAACTATTATCAGGTCCCCACTCGGTCTTCTTTTCTCAAGACTAAATGTGCCCAGATTTTTTAATATTTCCTCATAGGTCAGGTTTTCTAAATCTTTAAGCATTTTTGTTGCTCTCCACCGCACTGTCTCCAAGTTGTCCCCATCTTTCCTTAATTGTGGTGCCTAGAACTGGAGACAGAACTTCAGCTGAGGTTTCACCAGTGCTGAGAAAAGTGGGACAATTACCTCCCATGTCTTACATATGATATTCCTGTTAATGTACCCCGAGAATATTAACCTGTTTAGCAACTGCATCACATTGTTGACTTATTTTCAATGTGTAATACCATATAAACCATAGATCCTTTTCAGCAGTACTGCCAACTAGCCAGTTTTCCCCATTTTGTAGTTGTGCATATGGTTTTTCCCTTCCAAAGAGTAGTACCTTGCACTTGTCTTCATTGAATTTCATCTTGTTGAATTCAGACCAATTCTTCAATTTGTCAAGGTTGTTTTGAATTCTAATCCTATCATCCAAAGTGCTTGAAGCCCCTCCCAACTTGGTGTCATCTGCAGATTTTATAAACGTACTCTCCAGTCCATTGTCCAAGTCATTAATGAAAATATTAAGTAGTACGGGACCCAAGACTGAATCCTATAGGACCCTGCTAGATATATCCTCCAAGTTTGACTGTGAACCATTGATAAATTCTCTTTGATTGTGGCCTTTCAACCAGCTATGCACCCAACTTACAGTAATTTCATCTAGACCACATTTTCTTAGTTTGATTATGAGAGTGTCATGGGGACTGTGTCAAAAGCCTTACTAAAATCAAACTATAGCACATCTATTACTTCTATCCTGGCTACAGGCCAATAACTGTGTCAAAGAAGGAAATTAGGTTGGTTTGGCATTATATGTTCTTGACAAATCCATGCAGGCTGTTTGTTATAACCATATTATCCTCTAGGTGCTTACAAAATGATTGTTTGGTAATTTGTTCCAGTCTATTTCCAGGTATCAAAGTAGGGTGACTGGTCTCTAATTCCCAGGGACATTTTTGGTCCACCTTTTAAAAATAAATATGTTTGGCCTTTTCCGGCCCTCTGGGACCTCATCTGTCCTCCATGATTTCTCAAAGCTAATCTCCAAGCATAATAACTTGAGCAACATGTTGCAAATCTGTTTTAATAATGGATTCGGTCCTCAGCCAATGTGTATGGGTGGAATGCCAATTAAATAAATGGTATTGCACCCATTTACACTAGCTGAGGATCTGGCCCAATACATGTATTAAATAACCCTTTTAAGATGGAATATATTAAAATACTTTGTGCCACAGTGGTGACATAATCTGCAACTAAAGCCTTTTAACAGGTCCAGGTAGTATTACTGTAATATTAGAATGACATTTCAGTGATATAGAGCTGAAGTATGGTTCTTATGCTGTCACCCTTCACTGCTACTAGAAAAGCAAGAGAAGGGGGTTGTGGCCAGGTGTCCTAAACATACAGCTAAGGATAGCATAAAATCTCTCCTTACCTGTAAAGGGTTAAGAAGCTCAGATAACCTGGTTGGCACCTGACCAAAAGGACCAATAAGGGGAGAAGATACTCTCAAGTCTGTGGGGGGAAGGTTTTTGTTTTGGTGTTCCTTTGTTCTTTCCCGGTCAGCAAGGAGCCAGGGCAGGGAAAATACATCTCCCTAAACCATATCTGAACTAAGCATCTGATTTTACAGGAAATAGTAAGTAATAGCAAGGAAATGCATTAAATTATTTTTTGTTTAAGGGTATGGCTACACTGGCACTTTACAGCGCTGCAACTTTTGCACTCAGGGGTGTGAAAAAACACCCCTTGAGTGCTGCAAGATACAGCGCTGTAAAGCCTCAGTGTAATCAGTGCCGCAGTGCTGGGAGCGCGGCTCCCAGCGCTGCAAGCTACACCCGTAGAGGATGTGGTTTACGTGCAGTGCTGGGAGAGCTCTCTCCCAGCGCTGGCGCTCCGACCACACTCACACTTCAAAGCGCTGCTACGGCAGCACTCCCACAGCACTACCGTGGCAGTGCTTTGAAATTTCAAGTGTAGCCATACCCTTAGCTTGTGAATTTTCCCTGTGCTAAGAGGGAGGTTTATCCTCGTTTTTGTAACTTTAAAGTTTTGCCTGGAGGGGAAATCCTCTGTGTTTGGAATCTTTTTGTTACCCTGTAAATTTATCTTCCATCCTGATTTTACAGAGGTGATTCTTTTATTTTTTTTTAAATGAACTTCTTTTAAGAACCTGATTGTTTTTCAGTGTCCTAAAGATCCAAGGGGTTTGATCTGTGCTCACTTTGTAACCAATTGGTTAGGATATTTTTCTCAAGCCTCCCTAGGGAATGGGATGTAGGGACTTGGGGGAATATTTTGGGGGACTAGGGTTCCAAGTGGCCCTCCCTGAATGTTTGTTTAAATTACTTGGTGGTGGCAGTGATACTAAGGGCAAGGAAGGAATTTGTGCCTTGGGGAAATTTTTAAACTAAGCTGGTAGAAATAAGCTTCGGGGGTCTTTTATGTGGGTCCCCACATTAGTACTCTGGAGTTTAGAGTGGGGAGGGAACCCTGACACCAGGACATACCTGTGCTGTGCTAATTCTTTTGATCTTTTCTTACCCTTTTGTCATTTAAAGCCAGGGTAAGTTAGAACAGCCCTCGGGATGCACCTTTATGCAACTGGGGAGAGCTGCACAGCACTCCACCATTATCAGGGTAAGTTTTAAGTCACGTTGGCAACCCCTACCCTCTCCTCTTTGTTCTCTGTGCAGGTTGGCTGAAAATGAGGCTCTGGCCCTCTGTTAACATTATTTGGTCTATATAACCTATAATAATCAGAACATCATCTCCAGAGTGTGCATGTGCGTAATCAAACACACAGAATCTAATTCCCTCATATATTTTGTAAACATTAGGATTTGCATTGCCAAGAACAATTCCTGAGAGGTCACAGAAACCTTCCTATAATAATCCTGTGGTGAGATGGGGGATTTCTAGAGGAAAGACTAATACATAGCATTTATATAGCACATTATAAATTGAAAACATTGTGCATATATTTGTGTGCCCAGAGCTGAATTCAAACTTAATATCTTCTGCCTAGCTCTAATTGAATTATATTGAAAATTCCTAAAAATGCAAATTGAACGTAATCCTATGTACGAAGTTACATATATATGGAGTTCCAATAAAGCATATACTAGTATATACTAATAGATATATATTAGGATTCCTCCCCATTTGTACCTACATGTACCATTTTCGACTTAATCTAGTGTGTTTAGTGTCTATCATTAAAACAAACTCATAGAAAAAACCCAAGAACTATTGTCCTACATTTTAGCTGTACATCTAACTTGTATCTATCTTTTATTTTTCTAGAGCACCTAGTATCATATTAAGCACATAAAAAAGGGCATAAATGGGATTTTAGTGTTATATAGCTCTGTGCTGGTCATGTGCACTGGCATGATTTACATGGAAGAAAAAAGTCTCCTACCCTTCCTATTTGTAACATCTCTCAAATATTTGCAATGTTGTTCATATTCCTCTCTTCAGTTTGTCTGAGAAGTGCTTGCTAGCTGATTTTATTATAAAGCACTTTAGGATACTGGCAGGCTAAGCACCTTGCATATTGGACATTTATTTGTGTTAGATATTAAAAGATATTCATATAGGAGGAGAACTTTTCTGCCTTTTTTTCCACCCTCTTTCACTGCACTGAATCCCAATATAAACATTCTGGGGAAAATATACTGTAAATATTTACATGTATTCATGTTAATGGGAATCACAAAGCTAAATCCCCATACACTGCACTAAATATTTACCCCTCTCTGTAGGTTAGTGGATACATTCAGGGACAGAACAATCATTCTCAATGTTCACAAACAGTAAAATATCTGATTAACCAAGAGAAGTGGGTATTTGCTTATTACCTCTGAGAGAAGAGCTGGAAAATAACAGAAAAATTATGCTAGAGTAGGTAGTAAAATATGAATGTTTTGTGGCTTAAAAGTTTGTAAATAATTATGATGTTAAATTGATTGCCGGCTATTTATTTACTCAGCACCTCTCCAGAAAACCTCCATACATAGCAGGATATGTTAACAAGCATTCCATTTATTGCATTAAATAATCGTTGATCCCTACGTATAGAGCTATGGAAAATGTTTTGTAATGTTGTTGTTCAAAATGAAGCAAGTTTAATTATAAAATTAAAACTCAAGATTTATACAGAAGATTCACTAAGGTTCAGGTAATCTTTCCAAAATGTTGAGGAGTTTCAGGTGAGACTCGAAGCCTGAAACTAGGAGAAAATAGGTTTCTGTACAGATGTAGTAATAGACATTCCTGGCCCCTTGAAGTCTAAACAGACAAGACATATGAAGGGTTGAAGAGGAAACAGAAGTGAAGTGACTTACTTAGGGTCAAACAAACAGTCAGTGGCTAACCAAGGAATAGAACGCAGTTCTCTTGAGTCCTCATCTGGTGCCCTACCTGCTGGAACATCTTACCTTTCAAATGACATGGCAGGATCCTTCCCTCTCACAGATCCCAGGCTTTTGTTTTCCCTGTTATCATTTTGTTGGAATGATACATTTCACCTCCCTGGACCAGGTCTACCTGCAGGACTCTGGAAGGATAGCAGGGGTGAGGGGATTAATTGGAGGGAGGGCAGGCAAAGGGCTCTTGAGGATTCTACCAGGAAAGGGCACATTCCTTCACTGAGAGATGCTTCATAGGATCCCAGCAGTGAAAGGTAAATCAGATATATTTTGAACTGTTGTATCCTTAGGCCACCTTAAACCGTGTCACCATCTTGGCCTTTGCTGCCAACTACTTGAATAGCACTGGCCTCTGCCTACTAAAGAAGAGATTGTAGGTGCTTTGCCATTTAGTTGCACAGATCCTGGCCGTGGTATTTTGTAAAGGTTAAGATGAGCAAAGAATTTGGTACAAGAACCTCCACTAGCATTCAATATTTTAACTGAATTCTTTGAGGTTCAGACATCTTTGGATAGCTATTTTTTCTCCCATTATTGCTTTTATTCTCATGAACCACTGCACTTCCTCGTTCTCCAGAACCAGACCAATAGCAGACAAAGAAACATGAGATAGGCTGTCTTAGTAGTTCTATTGACAGGTGAAGTAGGATTTTTCAAAAGTGCTCTGCAACCATTAATTTGTGATGGCAGAAGTCACCAGATGGAGTTGTGCCATGTGCCCTTAAAAGTTCTTTTTCTTAGTGTGGAAGGACCATTTGTTCTTTGTAGAAATGCTATATTATTAATTCCACGATGTTTCTTCTTGCAGGAGCGATTGCAAGCAGCAGGAGAGTTTGCTCTCTGCTTAATTTCTCTAAATGGAGTCAATTCCTGGGGCAGAGTTACACCCTCAGAACCAGACATATAAGAATTCTGCATGAGATTCCTGAAAAGGGACTACTTGAATGTAGTTTGTGACTATCTGTATTCAATATAGTGTAAATAAACAAATGACTAATGAACAAATCATTAATTTTCTCCTCCAGTGGGCAACTGACCTGCAAGGCTCAGACATCTGATGCCACTCAACAGAGGGGAAACAGAAGTCAGTGCTACATCTCCCATAGACCTCAGTGGAAGCAAAGTTGAGCCATTACTGAAAATCTCACCTGTGATCTACAAAGCAGTTTTGTAATCTTCAGAGGTTCAGGTAGAGTTTGGATAAGTATTTAAACTTCTGAGTCCTCTGACTGACTCTTTTATGTTCACTACCTAGTAGCACTAATGGGCCAAGGAATTGATGTTACATCCTTTAGATCAGACAGTGGTCTGATTAGTGTGAAATTCTAGCTACATTGACTTGTAAAGAGTCACAAATTTAAATCTGATTTGTGTTACTTTTGTGTTACCATTCTAAAATACAGGCTTTTATAAAACCTTTTGAGAAAGAAAATAATAAAGAAATTCTAAAGTGTATAGCAGCTGACACAATGTGGTGATTTTAAAATGAACTGTATATAAGTCTATATTTAAGGAGTGCTGCAAATGCAGATTATTTCCAGCTGTTAGGGTCAATCAGGTAAATATTTTAGAACCAGTCCTGCCCACTCCTCCAAGGCAGATGCATCTGGTGTGGTTCCACTGGATGCTGGTGATGGTGTGGGGAGACTAGATTTGGGGAGCTCTCACATAGGACCCCACGCCCCTCACCTGCAAGGTTGGTGCATCTTCATGAATCATAGAAATGCAGGGCTGGAAGGGACCTTGAGAGGTCAGCAGGTTCAGCCTCCTGTGCCGAGACAGGACCAAGTAAATCTAGGCCATTCCTTACAGGTGTTTGTCTAACCTGTTTTTAAAAGTCTGTAATGATGGGGATTCCACAACCTCCTTGGAAAGTTATTCCAGTGCCTAACTATCCTTATAGTTAGAAATTTTTTTTCTAATATCAAACCTAATCTCCCTTGCTGCAGATTAAGTGCAGTACTACTTGTCCTACCTTCAGTGGACATGGAGACAAAGTGATCCCAGTCCTCTTTATAACAGCACTTTTTGGTCCATGTTTCTATTTTTTGTAGGATTTAGTTTTGATTTTCCATTTTGCTGACACAGAGTCTGGAACAGAAGTAGAGATGGTAGATAAACCAATATTGGCTCCAATAGCCACACCCTTTTAGAGCAAGGATATAGGAGATTAGAGACAGCCAAAAGATGCATTGATTCCAACATAGCAGCAGCAGATTCAACAAGGAGTATCCTGAGTTATCCTGACTGGCTGCATGTTAAAGCTGCCCTACCCTGGTGACACCTCTGAATTGAGGAGGGGAGCATCATCTGTATTTCCCCAGAGTAAATATCCCTTTATCACTGAGGATTGCAATATGGACCCCCATTCTAGCATGGACATCAAGCCCATCGTGTTTAATGAAAATGGACACAGCCTTAAGTATGCAGGGCTAGCAAATGCTTCTGTGACTCTTTTTGTAGCAGCAATGACAAAACAACAAGTGCTGACAAGACCAGAGTAGATTAGATGTGGGATATCTCACTGAGCTACAACCCACTGGGGTGGTTTGCAAATCCAGCAGTCTGGATCCAGCAAGGTCAGAAAATGGTTTTATATTTTTAATCTTCCTCTCCTACATTTTTAGGGAACCAAAAAGGCTAATGCTGTTGTAATAACGTCTAACTGAATGTCTGCATTTTCTGATCCTGAGCTGAATCCCGAACAGAAGAACAGGAGATCATTGCAAGTATACATTGTGTTAAACGACCATGCTGCAAACTGGTGAAGTGGCTCAACTCACTATTGAATTGAATCCTCCATGTATAGCTTACACTACACCTTATCATTACAAAGTACTCCTTGCTGTCCTTTTTCTTTATATTCAGCTAATATACTTTTTATACCAAACTGTATATCCCAAGGGGCATTTCCTCTCCCTAGTGCAGTACATGAGGAGGATGGTGAAGGCAGAACCTTCTACTGTGCTTCTGCAATCTCAGAACCGCAATAGATCATAGGTAGGCTTGGAAAGATTCAGTTGTTATCTGTAAATGTCAATTTCATCATACTCACACAAACCGATGGAAAAGTATGATTGAAATTTACAGATAGGCAAAGTAAGAAAAATGCTGCTTGGGAACGTAGAGTTTGATTTAAGAATATTTACTTTGTGATGTTGACAATTTATGTTTTAGTGCTTTTACTCTTTGCATCTCATCATCTATTGTCATTAAAAATTATGACAGCCCCCATAATTTTGCACAACTGTGAAAATTTAAATAAGAATAAAAAGCTTAACAATAAACATTTATATTATCCATTGAAATTATATCAAATATCATATCCTGTCATGCCTAATTATACATCTGATATGCCCCCCAATTAAGAGAGAATGTCCAATGGTCAACCCATATGGTTGCTCTGCCCTACAACCAAAACCCCTATACAGGCTAAGATGTAGGAAGGCCCGGTGGAGTACAGATCCTGAACCCACAAAGGCTTTTGTAGCCTCTGTACTAGATCATAAACCCTGCCTTCCCAGTGCTGTGGAACTGCTTTTAGTGACATTATGAGGAGAGTAGAGTTTACCCCTTAGGTACGAAACAAAGAAGACACATGATGTAATTATAAGAAGTTATTTCAGGATACCACTAGATGAGAGTTATATTTAGATTGTGCTAGAGCTCAGCTTGAACCAAAGCCCCAACTGAAAGAGCTAAGTATGGGGAAGTTCAGATGCAGATCTGAACTCTACAATGAGCAATAGTTTATGCATCCAAATCCAAACTTTTAAAAAGAAATCACATACTTACTGCACTGCTCTTTCTGTAATGTATTGAACTGGTTTGATAATAACAAATATAGCTTGCAGGGTTTGGAGAAGTAAATTGTGTTGCTCGGTAGGTAAAAGGTGTCTATGTCTATTTTCATTATTTGGTCTGTTCTGAATCAGGGGAAAACTTTGATCTCTCAATTTCTACATTTAACAGACTCAGCTATGTGTTGTACCAATATAAGTGAAGTGAGCCCTTTTTCATCCATGCTTGGTTTCTCTGTATGTCTGAGTATGAGAGATTTAAATGGTTTACTTCTCCTGCGTTATACAGTGACTGCTTATCAGATTGTAGGTTGGTTTGTTCTGAATAAAAGAATTTGCAGCACTAGTCTGTTTAATCAAGTAAGCTTTGTTTTTGCTAGTTTTAAAGTCCAGGCAGGTGCTGTGTGGGGAGGAATGTAGTTAGTGATCATATATCATAGAATCGTAGAATATCAGGATTGAAAGGGACATCATCTAGTCCACCCCTTGCTCACAGCAGGACCAGTCCCCAAATAAATCATCCCAGCCAGGGACTATTCCTTAATGAATATGCACAAGTGTGCATTCTATAGGTTTGCAGGAGCATGGCTGGTGGAGCCTTAATTCTGCATTTCTTCATTTTAAAGTGTTTGATTTTGTACCCTAATGTTGTCTTTTAATGTAGAGTCTTGTATGTAATTTCTGAAGATTTAAAAAATGGAAACTGAAGAAAAAAAAAATTCATCATGTGGAACTGTATTGATTCCCACATGGTTCATGAGCTAGGTTAGAACACTTAAATCCCCAGCACTGACCTCTACCATTACAATTACTGATGTTTTCAAAAATTGCTTGTCACAGACCTTTATTTTCCTGTCATTTAAACTCTAGGGGCAGATACTGAGCAGATGTAGATTGTCATAACTCAGTGGAAGTCAATTGAGATATAACAGTTTACACTAGCTGAGAATCTGCCCACGTTTTCTGATCGAAGGGAAGACTATGTTCCTCATGAAGGATCTCAGACCCACCAAAAAGCTGTGCTGGCAAAAGTGAGCGCACTAGCTCTGGCTTATACGTTGTATTTCTTTTCTCCTCATATGTTCTTCTATCTTGCTTGCTTGCTCTGCCCCTTTCTGTGACAGAGCCTTTATGAATGAGTTGTTTGTTTTTCTACCCTTTGTTCTCTTTTCATCTTATTGTTGCATTTCATTTTTTTTCTTTCTGCCTTCTTTTTGCATTCTGCTTAGGAGAGACTTTGGAGAAAAGGTGCTATAATATATAAAAAGGTAGATATAGTAAGTGAAACCTACACACTGCACATATGTTGTGGCACGTTTCATGTACTAAATGAAAGACACATGGTACAAGGTTTGTTTATCATGGACCTTTGACTGCTCCACTTATGCTCTGGCCACTATTCCATCTGCCCTGGGTCTACTTTCAGTATTGTAAGCTTCTGAATAGCTTCAAACAGCCACAGTTTAAAACATCAACAACCATGGGCCAGAGAAATATTTCCTTGTTTGCTCCCCAGCTGTGGACTTTCCTCCTCAAATTTACAGTGCCGAGGTGTAAGAATGGGTAATATTCAGTGCTGTGTCGGAAACTGATTTAATGTTCAACATCTTGCAATGGGAGGTTTCTAGCTGTCCAATGGAATCCCCCTGCTAGTTCTAGTAGATTGTACATATCTAGTCTTAAAATTGAAACATTGTGTGTTAGATCCTCAGGTGGTATAAATCAGAACAGCTCTGTTAAAGTCAATGTTGCTGGGACAAATTATACCAGCTGACATAGTTATATATTTTATAGCTATTTTGGATATGTTTTAGACATACCTAATCTTATTATTTAAATTTCTTCTCATTCTCTGAGACCTCTAGAATCAGACTCATGGTAACTAGAGGAGCCTGATTTCATAGGCAAAGGGATGTTAAAATAAATAGTACCAATCACATTTTTAAAATCTGTCCAAAGCTTTTCTAAAATAATTTTTCTATAAAATGCATGACTAACACAAAGTACATACTTGTGTGATATAAAACTTGTATTGCATGATGTGAATAACTCAGCTGTGGGCTTCATCTCTCATAAATAACAAGGCCATCCCAAACTCATGCCATTGAACTCGTTCTGTCACACCACACCTTACTGTATGCCATATATAACATACATACAGATAGATGTACACACACACAGTCTCTATCTCTTTCTTTCTCTGTTTGGACTTATAAGGCATAAAGCTTAGGATCTGATGGCTTTAATACTGCAATACTCCTAAAATGTCCATAACTATAAAGGTAAATGGCCTATGAAACATTATGCTTAGCATCCTTAAAGAAGTAATGTGTTTAGAGACCTAATGAAATAAAAGTAAATCTGTCAACACAAGTCCTAGTTCAGAGAATGTGATAATTTCCATGAAGTTTTTTTTCTACAGAATATTTGGAAAGCCGTTTTTCAGTTACGTGAAAAGCTCATTAGAGATATTAAAAGAAGAAAAAAAACCAAAATATGCATTTTAATTACTTGAATCCTGCTAAACAAAGGCAGAGAGAGTGAATTTCATTTGGTTAAGTCAGACAGCATTTTATATAATATAGATAAGTAACGAAATTCATGCAGCAGTGAAAGTGATTTAGGATTGCTGAATGCTTTAATATGAAACTGATGTAGATGTCCATTTGCAAAGCAAAATAATTGAGGAAGGGCTTAGCTTTTGGCATAATTAACAGACGTTATTTTGTTTTCCTTCTCATTTGGTTCTATTACTAAACTGAGATTCAAATTGTTTCAACACATTTAACAAGACAGGTCAGTGGGGTAGAGTGAAATGTTTGTACTAGAGCCATGTGTATATTCTCTGAATACTTTAAATAATGTCAGTATTTGACTACAATAGGAAAAAAATCACCGTTGTGGAAAACTGAAACAGGTCACAATGGGACAAAGTGTGTTTTATTCTTGTGAATCAGGGCCACACACATGTTCAAATCCCACTATTGTCAGTGGGTACAGAACTCTGGATTAGTTTGAAGATCTAACAAAGCACTTAAGCACATTCTTAAGATGAAAGCTCACTGAAGTAAATGGGACAATTCACATGCTTAACTTCAGGCATGTGCTCAAGTCCTTTGATGGATCAGGGCCAAAGAGCACAAGCCTGTATCACTTCAGCCAAAGCCATAACCCCACCAGCTGTAAATACGCAGCAAGTGTTTTTATACTTGATGTAGGCCACTGAAGAGTGACATGATCATTCACTCTTAGCCAGTTGGCTCAAATTTGGTTCTCTGAGCATCTTTTATGTTTGAAATAAACATTGGATCCAATCTTACATCATATTCATTTCCAAAAATGAAGGTACTTGCAGAGAGTGAAGCTACAGGGGAAGGATAGATGATGCCTTTAATATCCATTAGGTGGAGCTACATCAGATGAGAAGTAGATAATTAGATGACAAGAAAAGTATCTGGAGAATGATCAAAAGAGATGATACTTGAGGATGTTTGTTTCCAGTTCCTGAGTGAAATATACTCATCCAAGTCAGTACCCACAGTAGCCTTTTTCACCTAAAACTGTAAACAAGACACCAGCAACTATTAGTGTTTTTACCACCATGTGGTATAACTCTGCTTAGCTCTGAAGATACTTAAATATAGCAGTAGGCTCCAGCAACTTGTTTAGTAAAGTTTCTAATTGTTTCCGTGCTGGTAAAGCTTTTAGGAATAGTGGTAGGGAATTTTAGGGAAAAAAGGTTAACGTAGACATGGGCAAATTGTCAAATAAAACACCCCCTTTCTCCTTTTCCTAATTTGGAAAGAATAAAGATTCTAATGAAACAGCATTTTGGAAAGATAAAGCTATAGAATATCATTAGGCATTATTCTATACAGCAGATTTGATAGCATAACTGTATTTTGAATAATGCTCTTCAAAGCAGTTTCTTGAAAATAGAAACGTTTAATCCAGTAATATATTTAACATAGTGACTTCTTTGGGGACTTTGTGTTAAAGATTTATGAAACTACTAAATGATTGCAATTATTACAAGTCATAAAACATCTGTAAGTGGTATAACTGAGAAATATCACAGAGCCTGTTTCAGTACCTGCTGAAGTCAATGGAACATTTCCCATTGGCATTAATAGCTGTTGTATCAGACCACTAGGCTGAGATTTTCATAGATCCATAGACTTAAGGTCAGAAGGGACCATTATGTTCATCTAGTCTGACCTCCTGCACAACACAGGCCACAAAATCTCACCCACTCACTCCTGTAACAACCCCCTAACCTATGTCTGAGCCACTGAAGTCCTTAAATTGTGGTTTAAAGACCTCAAGGTGCAGAGAATCCTCCAGGAAGTGACCCATGCCCCATGCTGCAGAAGAAGGCGAAAAACCTCCAGGGCCTCTGCCAATCTTCCCTGGAGGAAAATTCCTTCCCGATCCCAAATATGGCAATCAGATAAACCCTGAGCAGGTGGGCAAGACTCACCAGCCAGCACCCAGGAAAGAATTCTCAAGAGAGCCCAAGTGAGTTAGGCAACAAATTCTCATTAAGAGTCACTAGGAAATGGACACCTAACAATCTTAAGCCCCTTTGAAAATCCAAGCCTTATTTCACTTCTCAGTAGTCCTGTTTCTCCCTACATCTTCTTAAAGTTAACGCAGTTAGTTGCTTTCTTTATCAGCTGAGATTTATAAAAAGAAAAAATGTTTGATTAGTAATCAAAGCACTGGATTGGCTAGTGAAAAATATTACTCAAAAATACATATTCATTTGTTAAATTACCCCTTAACTTTTCCTCTCAAAATATTGTTCCCAGTTTTCATAATCATAATCCCTGGGGTCTAACGTGCTCTCTGAGGGCCAAATCCTACCATGCCAATTCAGGCAACACTCACCTAGACCTCAAGGAAAGTATAATCTGGAGAAGGACTGAGTAAGAACTACGTGATGTGGCCCTTTCAATGAGAAAAGGTCTAGTTTGTTTCCTGCATAAATAAGACAAGCAAACCCTAAACATATCAGTCTGAGGAAGGCAAGTTTAATCTTTAACAGATAACTGTGTTGTAGAAAGGACTGATTGTTAAGAGTAGTGATTGATAGAAGGAAATGAATGACAGAGGAGAAGCTAAAGTGTTGACCCCTGAAAAGTGCATATTTCCCCTAGGAGTCTATTTTTCTGAAGATTTCTCTGCACAGGGAAGAAATCATTGGAAGTTTCCTGAAATGTATTACAAATCCTTTTTTTTGCCGGGGAATTTAGCTTTTAATCATTCCCAGTGCATTGCAATTGAAAACTTTCCCTTGACTCTAACGTACGTATAATTTAAAACTCTGCAGGCCAGATCTCAGTGGGTGTAAACTGGGACTTCAGTGAAGGTATACTGATCTACACTAGCTGAGAATCTGGCCCTCTGACTTGTGCAAAAGCAGACAGATAGTAACAAATATGTCACAAAGCCCTTGTATGTTGCCCTGGGATATCAGAGAAGCAAATTATTCTGAAAATTGTTTTTAAAGTAGTAATTGCTCAAACTTTTAATAACTGATTCTTTATATTTCAGTAGCACTGAGAAAGGGCTCAGTGCTGTACAGATGAACAGGGAGGAAGAATCCTTCCCTTGAAGTGCTTGTGTTCTGGAAGGAAAAATATGGAATTGTGGGGGAATTGTATGAATACTTACGTATTTTAATTCCCATTTATATTATTAAAAGATAGCAGGATGGGAGAGAGAAGAAGGGGAAAAAATGTGTGAACCCAAACAAGTTAGATAAATAAAACTCTATCAACTAGGTCGATGAGGCATTCTGGCTGAAGGGCAGTGCTCTATCAAATATGCCTCATATCCCTTGTCTCAAAAGTGGGCAATGAGGATAAGCGGCTTACTCTAGGTCATATGAGTCAAAATGGGAGCAGAGCCCAGGTCTCCTGATCCCCAGTCCTGGGGGGATAGAGCTCTTCCTGTCTTGAAAATTCTCTGATTGAGGCTTGGAGTTGTGCTGCTAGGCTGTAGAAGTTGCTGCATCTAGTCCTGTTTGGCCAGGGAAGGATCACTGAAACAGGAGCATTTGAGGTTGTAGAAAGAGGGTAAAAAGGGTGATAAGCGAGTGAATCCCAAAAGGAGACATGTTTTTCTTATAGTGTTACAAGACAGAGAAAGCAAACACTCAGTGTTTGAAGATACAGCCATCTTGATTCCAGAATAAGTATTTGGTACAATAGGATGTAGTGGTTGCTATGGTAACCAAATTTTACTGAGAGGCAGATAAAATGCAGGTTTCAGACTTGTGACTGTAACTTGTTAGCAGACTTATTCACGCTCTGTTTTATTGTCTCATTTTCATTTTCAGTCATTACAATGCAGCTTGTAAAGAACACTTGTGAAAAAAGCACAATAAAACAATTGAAGCATGGGTTCAACAAGTCATACGTATAGTACAATGGATGCCACTGCAAACTAATTAATAATAATTAATAATAATGCTTTGCCTTGCTGTAGCCTCTTTCATCAGAGGAACTCAGAGCTTTGTAAATATCAATTAAGCCCAAACACCCTGATAAGCATGCTGTGTCTGTAACAGATATTAAAAAGTGAGTTGATATTTACACACTTCAGAGGGGTGTTGTTAGGTTTAATCAGTCAATGTTTGTACACTGATTTTAAAAACAATATATAGTACCACACAAGTGGACTGGATGGGGGGAAATACAGTACCTAGCTGTAAAAAGGGTAATAAGGACAACCGAGGGAATGATAGACCAGGCAGTTTAACTTTGGTACCCAGAAAGATAACGGATAATGTAAGCATGTAGAAGGTGAAGTGAGGAGTAATAGTCAATGAGGATTTGTCAAGAACAAATCATGTCAAACCAACCTAATATCCTTCTTTGGCAACATATCTTGACTTTTATTAAAGCTTTTGATACAGACTCATATAATCATCTCATAAACAAACTAGGGAAATATAGCCTAGATGGACTTACTATAAGGTGCATGCACAACTGTTGGAAAACCATACTCAGAGGCTAGTTATCAATGTTTCACAGTCAAGTTGGAAGGACAGATAAAGTGGGGTTCCACGGAGATCTGTCCTGGGTCTGGTTCTAACCAATATCTTCATAAATAATTTGGTTAATGGCATAGAGAATACACTTATAAAGTCTGCAGATGATGCTATGCTTGGGGAGGGGGGAGCAGCAGGCACAGGACAGGATTAGAAGTCAAAGTGATTTGGGAGAAATGGTCTGAAATCAATAGGATGAAATTCAACAAGGACAAATGTAAAGTACTCCACTTAGGAAGGAATAATCAGTTTCACAAATATAAAATGGGAAATACCTAGGAAGGAGTATTGCAGAATTGGATCTGGGGGTTATAGTGGATCACAAATTGAATATGAGTCAACAATGTTACATCATTGCAAAAACCCCCAAAACATCCCCCGCCTTCTGGGGTGTATTAACAGGATTTTTACAAGCAAGACATGAGAAGTAATTTTTTCTCTCTCTACTCTGTGCTGATAAGGTCTTGACTAGAATATTGTGTCCTGTTCTGGGCATCACACTTCAGAAAAGATGTGGACAAATTGGAGAAAGTCCAGAGGAGATAAACAAAACTGATTAAAGGTTGAGAAAACATGACCTATGAAGAAAAATTGAAAAAAAAGTGGTTTGTTTAGTCTGGAGAAGAGAAGCCTGAGAGGGGACATGATAACCATCTTCAAGCATGTAAAAGGTTGTTATAAAGAGGAGGGTGATAAATTGTTCTTCTTATGCAGTGAGAACAGAACAAGAAGCAATGAGCTTAAATTACAACAAGGGCAGTTTAGGTTGGACATTAGGAAAAAACTTCCTGTCAGGGTAGTTAAACACTGGCATAAATTACCTAGGTAGGTTGTAGAATCTCCATTGGTGGCTTTTAAGGACAAACACCTGTCACGGATGGTTTAGATAACACTTAGTCCTGCCTTAGTGCAGGGGACTGGAGGTCTCCTACAGTCCTACATTTCTATGATTATCTTAGAGCATGTCTGCACTGCCTCATAATTTGTACTACACAACAAAATGTGAACCAGTGTGCTATGCTGCCACTCCTACATGGGGATGCTGCAGGCATGAACTTAAAGGTCCTGAGTTCAATGCAAACTCAGGACCTTTAAATTTGGGCCAACATTATCTGAATAGGGGAGTTACAGCATAGCATTTTGGTGCACACTGCAGGTCACTCCCCTGTAGTCCAAGCTGTGAGGCACTGTCCTTGGACTGTGATTGAGACATTTGTTTTATCAGTGTGACCTATCAGGGTATAATCCAGGCTAATAAGCAACTGTGTCACCCCTGCTCCAGGGGCAGCTCCAGGCAGCAGTGCAGCAAGTGCGTGTCGGGGCGGCAAGACATGGGGGGTGGCCTGCCGGTTGCCGTAAGAGCGGGAATCAGGCAGCCTTCGGTGGCATTTCCGCAGGAGGTCCGCCGGTCCCGTGGCTTCGGCGGCAATTCAGCAGCGGGTACGCCAAAGGCTCGGGACTGGTAGATCACCCGCAGAGCGACCACTGAATCCGCATGACTGGCGGACCTCCCACAGAAATGCCACCAAAGGCTGCCTAACTACCGTGCTTGGGACGGCAAAAAACAGAGCCACCCCTGCCCTGCTCTCTACTCTTGGGTACCTTAGAAAGTCTTGCTGAAGTAGCTCCCACCTGGCCCACTCACAAACAGCCTTTCAGCTAGCAAGCCGCACCCTGAGTGTCTGTGTGCAACTGCAACCTGCCAGTCACACTCGGGTTATGCTCTGGCTCTCATGAGCCTTAGTTCCTTCTGCAGAGTGACCGTGACACACCCCCAATCTTAGATTTTCCCCTAGAAATGTATGTCCTGTATGGCCCAGCCCTCTTCTGGGCAATACAAGTTACATTAAGTTCATTGTTTCTTTAAAAGAATAATATGCAAACAACTTGTTACCTCAAATGGTGTTTCCCAGACACTTCAATAAAGCAATAAAACAATAAAACAAGTTTATTAACTTGAAAGAGATTTTAAGTGTAATGAGGCATTAAAATAAAAAACGGCTACAAGAAAAATGAAGATAAGACATTTACCTAATTTAACAAACTATATCAGATTAAAGCAAGATTTCTCACCACTTGCTTTCAGCAGTCTTACCAACCAAACCCTATAGGTCAGGACCCCTTCTCCCAGAGTCCAGCTGAGGCTTCCTTTGTTGCTTCTGGTGCAGTGAATGTGGTGGGAAGGGAGAGAGAAGGAAGGTGCCTTGGGTATCTATCGCTTCTTTTTCTAGTCCTGAACCCCCTTTGAGAAGTATTTCCAGCTAGGAGCAAGGCAACAGGCAATCTGTGTGGAAGGGAACTGCTTGCTGTTTCTTTCCTTACCTGTTTGAGATTCCTTTATTTTCCTTCCTGTTTGTTGACTCTATTTACGGCTTACATCCAAATTAAGCAGAGCACCCATCCTTTTGTTCAGGACAGCCCTGTTGCCAACTTCTGTTTGGAACGTGTTAATAACACCATACTGGGGTATCTTATAACTTCACATACAATGTTGGCCATTTTTTGTAGTAGCTGTCAGTTTCGGAGCTGGATTGGTACAGTCTTTGCTAGACTGACCTGGTGAAAAGGAAATGTCTAAACTGAAGTTATTTATAGAAAGCTGTTTCATCCACTTTGTACTGTTGTTCCAGATAGTGAAAGGATATCCACTCATGTAAAGACAACTAGATGGACCATTGGATAACCTGCATGCCCTTGTTCACAGTTGTGTGAAAATCAGTGATTTGGCAAACAATTTTTTTCTGGTTTTAGTTCACATGAGTTCTCATCCTCTGAGTTTTGCTTTGAATTTAATGTTCAAGTTCAATCAGAAGAATTTGAAATAAAATTCAACCAGAACTGTAGGAAGGCTACATGAGAGGGGAGGCGTGAAAGCTGAGGTGGATTTCAAGCAGCTCATTTTCTTGAAGATTATTTCTGTCCTTTATAGGAAAGAATTTAATAGGGTTGAAATCAATTGGTTTCCATAGGAATGTAATAGAGGTCCATATTAACAACTCTGCCAGCATATAGAACTTGAGAGAATGAGATTATTTCTATAGTGTTTTTTTAAATCATCCATGGAAATTCTATAGCAGTGATACAATTGTTCTTAATTTTTCTATAGGTTTTTAGAATATAATCATTTTTATCAAATTCTATAATAGGTTGATTAATATTTCCATAACAGGTTGATTGTATCCCCCTGAGGAGACTGTAGGCAGGAAGTCAGGACATTTATGGGAAATATAAATAATGGAATACATGACCCCTGTGACTAATTCAAAAGACAGTTACACCTTTTGAAGACTTAGGATGATTTACAAATATTTTATTAAAACTGAAGATGGATACCAGCCACATTGTTCAGAAATGGATCTGAGCTCCCTCAGAGTTTGGGATATTTTTGCATCTGTGATGGAGGTCAACTCACTGCAGTGGCGCCTCCTGCTTGCTGTCCTGGGAATTAGCTTAGTTTGCCAGCGTGCCCTCATCTGGTGATGTCTTGCCACCATCACATCTGTTCAAGGAAGCGTGTTGTCACAACAAACACAGCATCCTCTTCAGGACACAGACCTCCAGATGTGTCACACTTTGTTCTCCCCTGCTTCTGGGGGAACAGCAGTCCACTGTCCAGCCACTTCTTCTGTAGCAATTCGGGGCAACGGGGGGACCCAAGCACGCCCACTACACCAAGTCCTGGCCTAGGGACCCTGTAGATGGCAGCTATGTGCTATGTTCCCTCCAGCCCTGCAGTCTACTTCCGTGGGCCATTTCCCCATTGCCCCAGCACCTTCTCCTTGCCCTTGCCTGAGGGCCTCAGCCTGCAGATCCCTGCAGCCCACTAGGAGCTGCCTTTAGCTCCCTGGGTCTCTGCCTGCAGCACTGCTAAGTCCCAGGTGCTTGCTACCCTCCGCCTGCAAGGTAGCCAGTCCTCCTCCCTCTCCGAGCTCCAGGGAATGACTGCCCCTGCTCTGCTTTGCAGCCCTTCTTATATGGACCAGCCCAAGCCCCTCTGATTGGCTGCCTCCTGTGCAGCCTCCGAAGTGTCCTATTAACCCTTTATAGGCACCCCATCACAGCATCCCAGAATTTTGGTCATCCCATTGCGTATGTATAGCATCTGGGCATAATGTCTGGGTTGGAACTGAACTCCCTCAAACTTCAGGATTGTTGAGATGCTAGTTCAGGTCCATCTCTAATTTAAACCCATATTTCACAGAACCTCAGATGGATACATCCAATATATTCTGACCTGGATGGATTCTTTTCAGTGTCCATTGACAAGAGGTTCTGGAAACAAGTAAGACCCTGTTTTGTATTAGAAAAGTCTGGTAATTTCCCCTTTTTTGTTGAATTCTGTTCAAATACTTTGATTAGTCATTTAAGGTTAAGCTTTCAAGTGGCTTCCTTGCAACAAGCAAAACATATGCATGCATTTTTCTGACCTACCCATCAACTGAGAGTGGAAATAGTGGTTACAGGTACCCCTTTAAAAGTGCCTTAGTTACTTAGACTCTTAAGTCCTATTTTCAAAAGTCTCTTGGGCTCAGATTTGTAAAGGCACCGTCAATGGGATTTTGGCTCCTAGGTGCCTTAATCCCTTTTGAAATGAGTTTCAGAGGGATTTCCCACACTGCCCTGCCAACGTTAGTTTCATACCTTAATGACACTTAACAATTGATACCAATTCCGAACAGTTCCTGACTAGTCTCAGAGTGGAAAAGATCCTAATGAGGACAAAAATGGTAACTAATTAATAGCAGTTGGAACCAGTTTTTATGAGGAATGAAGTTCCATACTTTGTTTTTGTTCATGAGACCCCAATATTACAAAGACTTATATGCTTAACTTTATGCAGTAAGAGTAGACCCTTTCATTTCAGTGGGATGGCTCACCCAGCGTAAAGCTAAACCCCTTTATAAATCTCTGATTGGGGTCTAAACATGTCACATAAGCTACTGTAGACATACGTGTGTTGCTATTTTAAACATTTCATTTTAAGTTTCTGAAAATACAGTATAATTATCTGCCCCAAATATTTCCCTTCCAGTACATGAGTTCATACTTAGAGATCTAATCTAAAGCTAGCTTGAATAAAAATGCTCACACTTCTTTGTAAAACCAACAGAGCTTTGATTGGGGTAGTAATGTCCTGAAACTGCTTCTGACATTCAGAAATTAGATACGTTTTAACTGAATTTTGCAGTTTCAATGATAGATTTCAATAAATATTTTTTTAAATTTCATCAACTGCATTTAGATTAAAAGTAGGAGGTATTTTAAAAGCCTGTATTACAATAACCTAGCAAAAACCTTATCTAAGTTATCTTTGCATAGTTTTAAATATGTTTAAAAGGAAAAATGGACCCTTTCACAGCCTTTTCTGGAGGATCATAAATATGTATTTCTAATCTATAAATTTTATTGCTAAATACATAATTGTTTAAAAAATATCTTTGCTGATCATCAGAAGCTGGCACTTCTTGCACAGAGAACAATAACACTTGTATTTCAAATAGTGTCCCAGGGGTTGTATATTTAACAGCCAACTTTATGTATGTAACTATTCAGCTAACAATTTATCCTTTTATCCATTTCCCAAGATTGTTATGAGCATATAGGATAATATAGCACTTGTTCATATCACTACTTTAATTTTTCTTGTTGCATCTGAAGTACCTAAACAGAGCCATCTTTCATCATTTACATTCACAATGCAGATTTCATCACCTTGTTATTAGTATGGACTACTTAGCCAGTCCCAATAGAATGCCGAGGCTAGAATATGAATTAAATCCTACAGCATTCTCTTTCAAGTGTAGGTGTGGTAATCTAGCCGTCCAGTCCCAGACCTGGACTTTAGTGTCCACCAGTCTGGTCCTGTCCCAAACCTGGACTTTTGCGTCCAAAGTTTGGGGGCTTACCTGAAACTCCCCCAAGCTCACTAC
>NC_133775.1:41998953-42060230 GCF_003597395.2 Chelonoidis abingdonii | reverse complement strand
CAAATTCCCGCCCCTGACTTTAAACAATCCAGTTCTCTGATTGGTCCTCTGGTCAGGTGTTCGGTTACCCTTTTCAGGTAAAAGAAACTTAACCCTTACCTACCTATCCATTTATGACAGTAGGATCCCTGGGTTAATCTCTACATGAAACAGTTTGGTTACCAAATGGAAGAGCTACCATGTGGGCTAAGGCTGGCAAAGTCAATATATTTTAGAGGATTTAGTATGACATACCCTTCAGAAGTAACTTCATATGACCTCTGTGTGGTCTAAAATAATTAGTGACTGAATTCTTTGATGTCTAACTGGAACACAGCTTTAACTTGTATCTTTTTTTGTTTGTTTTGATGGCAAGCCATGGGCCTATGGAAACTGAACAAAAGCCTTGAGGGCTATTGTCATTGGGGGTATGCAGACCAAAGAAAAGATAGTACTTCTATTTCCCTGATGAATTCCAGCTCTGTTGATTAATATCTGGAAAGATGACTGTTAAAGAAAAGAATCTGAAATCCAAGATGATGTATTAAGTTGTGCCATCACTACCTTTCATGTATAGAGAAATAACCAGTTCATAAGGCTGTCTAGTAAGCCTGAAATATCTCAGTACTCCACCACACAGCGATCCGAGTTTAGAATTTTGATTCTGAAGTTTTAGTTCAAGGGTTTGAGTTTAGCTCCCTCATTCCCAGGAAGCTGGTATCTCTGCTGGACTCATATGTAGACAGCAGCAGGGAGGGGGCTAGGGAAGTGTTCTTTAGTAATGCTCTGTAATCTTTTGAGCATAGTCAGGAACAACAATTGTAAAGGGAGCCGGATCCATCACTTCTGGCTGTAAGGAAGATTAGCTTGGTTGAGGATGAGGAAATACAAGGATGAAGTTTGCTACTCAGCAGCCAGAGAGAGGCTTAAAGAATCCTGAGTGGGGGATGGGTAGGAAATATTTTGATCAGAAAGCTCTTATTTGGTCCCCCTCTCATAATTAATGTCAGTTATTTTTATATATATGTTTTCATTAAAATGCTCAGTAGATTATCTTCTAAAACATAAACACAACACTGATTATCTGAGGGAGAAAACTACTTTGAGATGGCAATTTGATGAGCAAATATTGTTTGCTCTTACACTGGCCCACTCTGCAGATAATGGATAAACAGTAGTGACTAAAGTGGGTCAGATTTGTTTGGCTCAGTTTTCAAGCGAATTTACCAAAGTGGGTTACATCATTTAACTCAAACCTTTCTAGGTTTACCTTCCATGTAGGAATAACTGGGGGAAAAACAAAAAAACAAAACAAAACAGGATTTGAGAGAGGTGCAAAAACCAGTGACACTATGAAAAAAGAGTAGAGATGAGGAGAGAGAAATTCCAGTGGGGGGCGGTGGGGAAGGGGATACCCACAATATAATGGAGTTAAACCATGGCTGAAAATGGCTTTGCCTATGTGTTTAGAATCATAGAAATGTGGGGCTGGAAGGAACCTTGAGAGGTCACCAAGTCCAGCCCCTTGTGCTGAAGCAGGACCAAGTAAATCTAAACCATTCCTGGCTGGTATTTGTCTAACATGTTCTGAAAAACCCCCAGTGATGGGAATCCCCCAGCATCCCTTAGAAACCTATTCTAGAGCATAACTACCCTTATAGTTAGAAAGCTTTTTCCTAATATCTATCCTAAGTCTCCTTTGCTGCAGATTAAGCCTTGTCCTACATTCCGTGGACCTGGAGAACAATTTATCACTGTCCTCTTTTATAACAGCCTTTGACATATTTGAAAACTGTTATTACATTCCCTCTCCGTCGTCTTTTATCAAAACTAAACATGTCCAGTTTTTAAAATCTTTCCTCATAGGTCTGGTTTTCTAAACCTTATGTCATTTATTGATCTCTTATGGATTCTCTCCAATTTCTCCACATCTTTCCTAAAGTGTGGTACTCAGAACTGCACACAGCACTCCCACTGAGGCCTCACCAGTGCCAAGTAGAGCTGAACAGTTACTTCCCGTGTCTTCCATTTGGCACTCCTATTAATGTTCCCAAAAATATTAGCAGTTTTAGCATTATTGACTCATATTCAATGTGTAATCCACTATAAACCTGAGATCCTTATCAGCAGGACTACCAGGTTTGTTCTATCCTATTCTGCATTGCTACATTTCTCTGGATTGATTTTTTCTGCCATCAGGGCTCTCAAAACTAAGCCTGATTCTTATAGTCCTCACAGGGGACAAAAGAGAACAGAATTAACTGAAGGAAGGAACTGTTAAAAAGTCTTGTGGAAAACTTAGTAGAGCTACCAGCCTAGGGAGAAAGCACCAAAGCTCTGATGGGACTAATTGTCAAAAATAATACTATAGTACATTGAAGTGGAAATTTATTGAAAATAATCTCTAAAAGTGTAATTTCTGAGTGCTGAGTTTACATCGAGGAGTGACAGGTGATGAGCCTTGTAACATTTTACCTCACTTGATGAAACAATTGCTTCAGGAAGAATTTATCCTTTCTAAATTGGCTAATATCATTAGAGTTGTATTTAAATATTCCACTTCCTCAACTGCCATTGGAACAACCATCTAAGACAGCTATATGGAATACCCTTATGATCACTTCTACCACTCTTTAGACCCCAAGCCATAGTTAAACACAACAAGATTAACAGAGGTAATGGAAATGCTTCCTTTATACATACATATCATTAACGATCATGGAGCACTGGTGGTAAATGGCAATGTAACATGAAATGGAAATGAGTGAATTCTGTCTATGTATAGCATCTATATTTGCTGCTGTTTATGGAATAAGAGAATACACAGCAGATTCACAAAACCTTCTGGCCAGAGGTCTGGTATGCAGGCAAGTAAATGAACTAGACAAGGACTGATATGGTACAAAATTAGTTGGCGTGAATGTGCCCAGAGAAAATTGAATGTAAACTCTTCTAGGCACCCAATAAATATAGCTGGTGAGCCGAATGTTTTTTAATTCAATGGAGTGCTGTCAATTTACACCAATGGGGAATTTGATCCTATAGCTCTGCTTGCCTCAGGAAGGAACCTGATTATTTTACAATCTCAGGTCCGTGCCTGCAGCCAAATATAGTGCTCTTTCCTGTGCTGACGAGAACATGAAAAGATTTCAGATGTTCTAAACTGTGCTAGGCCTTACTTATTTCCTATGTCGTTCCCCCTAAACTGCTCCACACTTTCTTCCTAGGACATCCAGCTTTGTCATGGATACTGCTTCTGTTTATAAAGGTTAGGACATTCAGTCAGGAAAGAGAAGCCATTATATGTGACTCAGATGACCAGTCACACACATTCTGTACTGAATCTGAATATCTAATACAGCAAGGAATCTCTGTATACATAGTTTGAGAAACGGTTTAAATATGTTTCTTGGAAATATTTGTTTAATATTTTCCCAATTCTTTTATTCATTAATCAGGTGATGGACAACCCCCGAGCAGAGAAGAGGTGTAAGTTGTCCCTAATTAGTATCTGAAAAGGTCTATTAAATATAAAAAGCATTCTATCTGAACCCTTCCACACCACTGAAAGGTAAGTCACTATTAGCCAGCATCTTCAAATTAAAGAAACAGAACTAAGGCTTCAGTCCTGAAAAGATCTAAGCCGTTGCGTGTTTTAAAGCACCATGAGTAGTTCTACTGAAGTTAATGGGACCACTCGTACACTAAGCTAAGCATACATATTGCAGAATTGGGGCCTAAAATTGTAAACAATAATATTTGTATTGAAGTAGAACCAAAGGATCCCATTATAAACTAGGATCCCACTGTGTTAGACCCTGCACACACACATTTAACAAAAAAACTTCCTTGTCCCTTAGAGCTTTCAGTCTAAATGTATGATGAAAGATGAAGAAAAATCAGTAGATGTGGAGAGGACAAGGTAAGAGTTAAGTGATCATGTTTGGTACACTAAGCAGTGAGCAGTCCCAGCATGCCCACAGCTTAAGAACTATGTAACAATGGTATTATATTTTCATTGTATTGTATTTTATTAATGCCCATTGCAGATGTGTTATCTGAATTCCTGACTGAGTTGACACCTTTCATCCTGCTGCTGGTATATGTCAGCTAGCATTTAAACATTCTCTAGATTTTAGTGATAGAGTGCTATAGCACAAGGATTTGTAAAGGCTGTAAAATATACTTCTTTCATTCTTGTGCAAGACTATTCATCATTATACCTTTTTCTAGGCTTTTACAATACAGAGCTCAGGGCTTGAGACATGAGACTTTAAGATGACACTGCTGTGGAAAAGTCTGTATGAAAGTTCAGGTGTAAGAAAAGTTTGATCTCTGATTACCCTAACCAGTCGCATTTGTCTGCTAGCTTTAAAGATTCTTTTAATCGTAGGTCATATAGTCTTTGATGTGCTTGGTTAGCTTTCATCCCTCTTCCAAAATCCTTTTTTCTGTCTTCCTTAAATGCCAAAAACATAATTCTCAGTGCTGCTGTAACTGGAAATAATAAAATCTACACTTGAGACACTTTCCTTTTGTGTACTAAGAAACATAGTCTTTACAATTTTGAAATCAGATTCTCTAATTTCAGTTCTACCCGTAGAAAGTAAAAACAATGACCCAATTCTGGTTGCTCAATTGAGGCTTAATAATTCACATCTTTCTATATATATATTTATATTTATCTCACAGACTGGAACTTTTGTTTCTGCTGTTTTCCAAGTCTATACTACTATATATAATTACTCACCATGCTACCAAAGGTGTAAATAATACATCTCACAATTTTTCACACAAAGCAGTTAAAACATATGGACATATGGGAGTTTCATTCTATAAAGGAGAGCAGAATTTGTCCCTTTGCTTTTATTCCTTTACTTACCAAGAACTGTGCATGAAGGATTATTGTTATGACATGCAACATGAGGTACACAGACAAATGTACTCTACCGACTTCTCAATCATAAAGGGACATAAACACACGGGACAAAAGCTAAGCAACCACTCTTGTATCACCTGACTGATTTTTGGAAATATTTATACCCGTGCACTGTGGATGCTGTTGCTGTAGTGCTAATTCTTTCTCCCTTGTCCAACTTCCACACATCAGAGTTGACACCGATGGCTCTGGTACATATAATGCCAGTGGTCTGATTTCATTGGGACTGTCACAGGTCAGGGGAACTGCACCTGTATTTCCCCTCAGTGGCATAGCAAAGGCAGCTACTCTGAGGCTTCAGCTCCCCAGCTATTGCCTATATTGGGTGGAGACCTATGTCTCACTCTCTTCTGTCTGGAGTATTTCCAGGCTGCATAGTTCCCTGCCTACACTGTTATTCTCAGTGGAAGCGGGCTGCCCAAACATACATTCTTGCTTTCTCTTCAGAGCCCAATAACAAAGTGAGTGTCAATAGATGTAAGTGATCACACAGTTCTTTCTATGCAAGACTATTTTATTCTTAAGGTAAAAAGCAGTCCAGAGAGGACATATTAAAAACAATAAAAGGACCTAGACCCATGCTAATAAGCTTACCAGAGAATCTCCCAACCTTAACATGGACTCTGGCAGGAGAAGTCCTTCAGCATCCCATCTGTGGGGTTTCCTTTGTGGTCACAAGTTCATCACAGCTTCAGCTCAGAACAAATACACTCAGTATGTTTAGTCTACCCTTTATACGATTCAGGGGTCTTTGATCCAGAGTTTCTAGAAGCAGGTAATTAGCAAAAAGAACAGGAGTACTTGTGGCACCTTAGAGACTAACAAATTTATCTGAGCATAAGCTTTCATGGGCTGCAGCCCACTTCATCGGATGCATAGAATGGAACATATAGTAAAGAGATATATATGCATACAGAGAACATGAAAAGGTGGGATATATACATAAGTATATATATATCCTCATTATATGTTCCATTCTATGCATCCAATGAAGTGGGCTGTAGTCCACAAAAGCTTATGCTCAAATAAATTTGCTAGTCTCTAAGGTGCCACAAGTACTCCTGTTCTTTTTGCGGATACAGACTAACATGGCTGCTACTCTGAAACAGGTAATTAGCAGATAACAAGCTTTCCTCCCCAGAGCATAGCTTCAAGAAGGTGGATTCAAAATGGGTCATTTGGTTTCACCTCATCCTCAGGTATTTCCTAGGAAATCCACTTTACATTCATTGTCCCCCAAAGTCCTTTGACATTCCTAACATTTACATTAGTCGAGTCCCTAGAAAAGTTACATACAATAACACACAAACAATTGCATTTTCAGGACAATGTACCCCAAAGATATTAACCTAATTCCATGATGTTTAACATAATTCAATAAAATTTAATTTGATAAAGATTGTCCAGTATTTTACAGGAGTAAGATACTATTCAACTTAAAGAAGGGCATGGGATTTTGATGCTAAAATTTCGAAAATCAGACTTATTGTTCTGGGCAGCAGCAGTCTGATTTCTGCAACCAAAACTGCTTTGTTAGCTCCTGTCAAATACAGGGAAAAATAAGAGAAACACTCTCTTTTTTTTTTTTTCTGGCTGGCTTAAAGACACAAAACTCCTGCATGGAGCAAGTGAGCTCCAAGTGCTTTCACTGGATTTTTGGAATACGTATGGAATATGCTTAGGCCATTAGGAACCTGAAGCAATGCCATGCTCTTTCCATGACATGATGAATCTTAACCGGCAGAGTTGAAAATTCAAAAATGCTACTGTGACAAGTTAAGATACATGACTGAAGAACAAGGGATGGTGTATAGGTGAGTTTCTCTTTATTTTAAATTGAAATTAGAAAAATTAAAAACAATAAGATCTCTTTTAACCCTTTCAGATATATTGACTTCAACCCAAATGAGCATTAAATATCTACTGCCCAGAGCTCACAGCAAAATTCAGACTTCCGCATATGCCCTGAGCTCCCTGGCTGTTCAGTTTAGCCCATTTTATGGCAGGAAATTGCCCATAATCCCAGAAGTAAAAGAGTTAATATTTCCTTCATCATTAAAAACAAAACCCTAAAACTTGTTATTTAATGTAATCAATTAAAAAACAGGCTCAGTATGAACAAAATGTCAACGTGACTTGTAAATATCATTTCCCAGAACCCCTCAAGTCTTGAGTCAGCATTCCCACTGCTTTCTCAGATATAAAAGCTGCAGCTTCTTGGTGTATCTCCATTACACGGAGCTTCTACTAAAAGTAAAACAGGATACTGAGCAATGTACTAATTTTTCATTAAACATCCCATATCTCAACCAAACATAGCCAACTTCAAAAGCAGCACAATAAGATACCTTTTTTGACAATCATTACCTACCTTGGCTTACCTCAGATAGTTTTCATCCAATTCCAACTGATTTCAATGAAAGCAGGTTCGAGCCCAAATATTCATAACTGGTCTCTTAAGTATTTAAACAAAATAAATAAATTTCTTGTTTACTATATTGGTGTGGTGCTATTGATTTTTTTATATATATACAGTTAGAGAATAGATGTCTTTGAGTGAGAAGCATAAGTGTTGTGTGATTATTTTCCAATCAATTACAGGAATCTTACTGCTCACTAATAAATGATGTGGCCTCTGTGCACAGGATGAGTATAATATGTTCACCCGTGTTGATAAATGGAAAACCAGCTTCAAAGATATGTATTTTATTTATTTCAAGAGTGAAATATTTTGTCATTTTTATTCATTTTTCCAAAGGCTTAAGAACATTTCTAAAGGTATCTAGGTGCCTCACTCCAACTGATTTCACTATGCTTATATTTATTTGAAAGCCCATTGCAAGAATGGATCTAGTTTTTAGCTGTTACATACTTACGTTGGTGCCTGAGCTCTCAGACTGGATTTTGGTACATGTTGGTATACTTATTTCTGCATTGTTCAGTAAGTAATTTATGGTGAGTTTTACAAGTGGGAATGACAGACATTGTTTTCTATTGTAAAAGCATCCTTTTTTTTCCCCCAATGTCTTTCTTAGTGTTGCCCAATTAAATGTAACTTCCTTCCTCCTACAATGAAGTTTTGAGCTAAAAGGCTGAGAGGTCTGTGTGGAAAGTTAGAGACACGAGATTTGCTTCTTCAGTTGTAATTCTTAATATTTTAATATTCTTATGGGTATAAAGTCATTTTGATGTTCAGGAATTTGCATGCATAACTCCCCACATATCATGATGAGAATATACCCCTAAATTTTTAGTGACAGATGGAGTGTTTAAATTGATCTGATCTGAATGATGATGTGCTAATTTGAATAAAATGGCAAGTATTTTTAATGCATGATGCACAAAGGGTAGGTTACATTTGGTGCTATGGGAGAAAATAGTCATATGGTATCACTCTCAAATATATTTTTTATACTATGAGAGTAGCACTTGTGAGGTGACATAGTCTAGAGGAATGATAAGCTTGGGATGTAGCAGCCCTTGTGTTGGTAACTTTACCACAGATAGACCACAGCAGGGGTGGGGGAAGGGCAGGAGTTGGACACGTCAAATTCTGGCTATAGAGTAATTCTCCCTCTCTCTGGCACAATTACTATTTAAATATTTTATTTACAGTGGAACAGCATCAGCAAGAGAGCTGGAGAAAGACCCACTCCGGAATAGCCTATAGCAAAGTGGTTAGGGCACTCACCTGGGAGTGGGGTAAAACAGGAATTTTCACTTGGTCTCTTGCCTTGTAGCTGAGGTCCCTAACCACTGGCCTGATGAACACTGCTTGTTGCTGCTATTTTGTTAATCTAGGCTGAAAGACAAAACTTCTGGATGAAATTATTTAGAAAATTTATGTCAAATTCATGAGTATTTTCAAATCAATTGAAATTGCATTTTTCTGTGAATAAACAATGTATCTGATGATTTTTGTCCAGGTCTACATAGGACCCTGAGTCCCTGTTTCTTTAATGAGATTTAGGTTCCTAAGGGCCTAAATTAATTTGAAAATGTGGCTTTGGCTCCTGAGTCACTTGGATCCTTGCATCACTGAGCACAGCAATGGGTGTTAGTGGGATTTTCATCAGCACCTAGGCACCTACATACAACTGAATGTTCAGGCTTCAGTGGAGCTTTGCAGTTCAATGGGTCACCCCATATATATGAAAAAAGGAGAATTGTCTACATGTTTCATGACAGATCTAGAGGACATGATCAGAGATCCAACTAAGGTCCTGGAACAAAAATATTATTTTGTCCATAATCAGTATTATATGTATATTAATTATTAAACCTCTATAAAGTTTCTATGGCCATAGCTGCAAAGCTATGAATATCTGAAAAATGAAACCTTAGGATCCAAACCTGCAAATACTTGTGAACATTCTTAACTTTATTCATGTGAGTAGCTCCACTGAAGTCTACTGGACTACTTATTATGCATAAAATTAAGCATGTGCATGTTTTTAAAATCAAGACCTATCTGAACATTTTGAGGTGACATGGCTTTTATTCTTTTGCTGTTTCTTGCAGGTTAACAATGGAGCAGTTAAAGGCTCTTTGGTGAGAGTAAAGGTATAGAATAAATAATAAATATGAAGTGGAAATTTTATGTAAAAAATCAAATTACAGATGCAGTTTGAAGATGCAGCATGTCTAGTTTGGATTACTCATAAGTACTGATCTAGAAAAAGCAATCTCTTTGAATCCTATATCATTATGCATACTTAGGTTTCTCCTTTTTAATGTCTTAAAAAGCTTATAAGGAAATCCAAACTTTCATGTTAGTTAATCTGAAAGATCTTAGCACTGCATTTTAATGTTACATCAAAGAAATGTTGTCACTACAATTTGACTAGTTTAACATTTTTAAATGGGAATTGAGTGTATTTTATCATCCTTTATTTTCTATCAGAAAACAACAGATTTAAACTGATGATTGAAATGATTTACACTGTTAACTTAAAAAAATCCTATTAGAATTAAATACGTAAGAAGCACATTGCTGGCTATCGAAGTATGCAAAATGCGGTATTGCACAATTCTAATGGTTGCTGAGCATTCATGAATACAGCAAAGAATCCTGTGGCACCTTATAGACTAACAGACGTTTTGGAGCATGAGCTTTCGTGGGTGAATACCCACTTCATCAGATGCATGGTAGGCGACAGTGCTACTGTTTTAAAATACAGGGATTAAGATGAAATCTTCTGATGGTGCTCTGTATACTTGTGGTGGGTTTATTTGCCTAAAGACGCATGTACCTTGTGGATTTATGTTGCATGTTATAGTGATTTGTCTTATTTGTTGTATAGCTTTGTAATGGAATTAAATGGAATGGAGGGACCCAGGAGAAGAGTGGTATGTATAGCACAGTAGAGAGTGTCACTATGCTTGCCAGCTCAACCTTTTAGGGAATTTACTGGATGAGAGCAGAAGCTTCCCCTGTAGGTATAGCTGATTGCATACTCTAGGAAATGCTGTCCATTCCAAAAAAGGCATTCAGTACTGTTGAGTCTATTTTAATTCTGTGAAAATAAATTGGCTGTTTTCAGCAGCAAAATAATGTTTCAAGAAGATGAGCAAGAGTCCATGATCCTCCTTCCAGCCTTCAAAATCTTGAATTATATAAGAAGTGCTCATAAATACAGTACTTCCGTATCTCCTATTTTAATGAAGGAAGTTTGCCATTTGTCCAGCAAATTGATTCAAAATTTGTAATTTACACAAAGTGATACCGAACCAATGCAATAAATGTATTTTAAAATGGTGTTAGATTTTCATTTGAAATATTGATTGTGCATGAGTTTCTAAGCAGCTACTGTTGGAAAGGACAAAGTTACTATCCAGTTATACCCTGCACAATAACTGATCATACCAACCCTAGCACATTTTGTAGGAAATATATTTTTGTCTTGTATTCTGAATTTTTTTAAAGATTAGTCCTGTGTTTGATATTTTGTATAGCTGAGAGTAAGAAGACAATGAATACTGTAGTGCTCATTTAATAAGTAAAACTTCAAGAAAATATATTAAAGGTATAAGGCCTGATTCTGCATCATTGAAGGCAAGGGGACTTCAGTGAAAATGAGATCAATCTCATAAGCCTGAATTTTCAAAGCGTGACTAGTGATTTTGGGTGCCTCAATTTTTGATGATGTCCAATTTAAGACAACCTGTAGGGGCTGATTTACAGAAGTGCTGAACATCAGCCTTCTGAAACTTACCCTTTTTAGGGTGTCTCCAGTTGAACCCCATAAATTGAGGCACCCAAAACCACAACTCACTGCAGCTGGTCAGAAAACATTATTTTTCCCCTATGGAAAATGTTGACATTTCAGCAAAAAATCACAAACAACAATATTTTATTTGTAAATACCACTGGACGGCCTCATGGGAGTTGTAGTTTGGGTACCTTATATTCCCATTCTCCTCTAAAGGCCACGTTTCTTGGACAGACTACATCTTCCATGATGCACCATTGTATCCCCTCTTGGAGTGTTAGGCAGTGCATCATGGAAGTCCCATGGCCTTGTCTACATCCCATGAGAGATGGAATCTGGCTGGATAGTCCAGCCCACAGCGGAGAATAGAGACATGAGACAAATGAAGTATGACTCCCATGAGACACCATGGAAGCATTTCCAAATAGGGAATTCTAGTTCAGTTTTGGGCTGAAATACTACGGTTCTTGGCTAAAAACTAAAAACTTCATTTTTCTGGTTTTTGCTTTTTTAATGAAAAATTTGAAGTGATCTGTTATAAGCAGGCACTTTTTGCTTTTCAAAAAAAAAAGTTTGAAAAGCCAGTTTTCTGTTGAAAAATTGCTTTAACAATTTTTTTGACCAGACCTACCAGTCACTTCTGAAAATTCAGACCATGAAACAGGCACTACAATTGCATTTTTCTCTCACTTGAGCACATCAGAGATTTACCAGCAGTGCATTTGATTATAATGTGGGGAACTCTCAGGCCCAAAAATTAGCCTTAGATCTTTGTACTCTGTTGATTCACTTTTTCTATGACTGGTGGGTGCAGATAAAATTATAAATGATAAATCTATTTTGCTCCTTTTTTATAATGTTAAAAACATAAAGAAGAGCTTGATTAATTAAGATGTATTTATGCATCTGTTTTATACTTGCAGCTTGGTTTATTGGCAACTTTAAAGCTATCTTTTAATGTTTGTTTAATTCATCCATTTAGTAGTCTCCAGAGAGAAGGCTTTAGTGTGTCAATACTTGGTCAAGCTTTAAAACTTCATTGTTTTTTGACACAATGCTAGATCAGACATTTTGATTCTTGGAACTGCTAACTGCATGGACAGTGACTGAAATGATTAATCAAATAATTTAAGTGTGTGTGTGTGTACAGACTAAAAAGGAAATTGAACTCCAATACTAAGAGGGACTACATCTCTGATAACCAGTACTATAGTGACAATAACGAAAATCTTGTACATTATATAATACCTCTCATTCAAATTATTCCAAAGTGCTTTACTAATTTAAACTATCAATAATCGCTGTAACTTTAACCCCTCATGAATAAAGCCATCTCAGGGATGGAATGCAGAAAATGTTTAATAATTCACAGCAACACTATACAGCAGTTTAAGGGAAAAAGTGAAATCCTTATTCAATAGTGGCACTTCAAGGGAATTTAATTTAAGGGCAGAATTTAATTACTCAGTTGGAATGTGGCTAGGGCACTGCTGTTAACATGTATACTCTTACACAAAGTGCTATGCAAATCTTCAAAGACAACAAATGATCAAGATCTTTATTTGACATCTTCTATAGCAGCACAACCCCTCTCTTGAGCACAACACTAAAGCCTGATTTAGTAAAGATTCAAAAGTAATCACGAACAACTTTTCCAAGGTTGGAAAAAAAAAAAGCCTTCCCTTCAAATTCTGAGCTCACTTCATTCTGCTTAGTCTCTGGGAACTGAAAGTGCCACAACGTGTGATGTCATGGCTGTATATAATACCTTGTACCTCTATTACCATCTTCTAAATCTGAGATGCTTCCTAGAGAAATACAAATTCTATATGGAGCTTGAATAGCAGCTTTACATTTAAATATGTAAGTACAGGAAAGGAGAACTGAACCAGGCAGGAAAGAATAACAGCAGCCAAATAAATTATATAAATTACTAAAAGTTAAGTATATACAGGAAATGCCAAGCTAAAATTAGATTGAAATATAAAAGAATACCAAGGCTTTATCTAAAGGCAGGAAATAGGTTTTCTTTATTCCCAATTTGTCTTTGAGAAATGGAGACAATAAAACAGTCAGACCCTGAGCTTGACCTGCTATTCTTTCCCTAGGAGCTTTTTATCTAAGTATAACACCCTTCAGTCTCTTCAACAGAAGACCTGAAACTTTGCTTTCTCTCCTAGCACAGGTTACGTTGAGACTACTTTAAATTATATTTCTTTTCTTCTAGGAAAGCTTCTAGAATATGTATGCTACTAGTTTCCTTGGCAACTGACATACAGTCAGCATAATGGCACTATGGCACCTGCAGTTAAACTTCAGAAGGCACGCCACCTTCATCTCCCAGTATCTTCTCCTGGCTGTTCTTGCTTCTGGAAAGGATATGTATGTGTTGGCTAGAGAGAGCTTTTTGCTTTCCACCCGCCCTGTAGGGAAAGGGGTGTCCCATGCAGTTTTAGCGCATGGAGCTTTAATAACTGTCTTGATGCGATTACTTCACCTTTTATAATATGGAACAACAATTAGAGTGGCAGAGCTCAAAACACTTTTCCATGGAAAGCTGGTGCATCTGATTGTCTGGAAGCTAGCCCTAAGAATGGAGTGGGGCTGGATGTAGCTTGTAAACATGTAGTGTGTAGTTCTTGTTCTGTTAAATATTTTCTTCTTTAGTTATTTTTCCTGATTGTTGTTGCTGACTTAAATTAAAAGGCATGATTGGCCAATTGGATTTGGAGAGATTTCTCAGTGAATCTCTCACCTTTGCCACTGCTGGAGATGCAGTTTTTTTCATAGCTCCTTTCTCCCACACTGTCACTGATCTGGGTGCCTTCTGTGGCTCTTGTTTTTCAACACCAACTAAGTCATCTCAGCCAGAGCTTTGTCAAGCTGGACCTTAAAAAACCCTAAGGATGGAGATTCCATCACTTCCCCAGGTAACCCATTCCAGTGCTTCACCACCCTCCTAGTGAAATGGTTTTTCCTGATATCTGACCTAGACCTCCCCCACTTCAACTTAAGACCATTGCTGCTTCTTCTGTCATCTGCCACCACTGAGAACCAGCCTAGCTCCATCCTCTTTGGAACCCCCTTCAGGTAGTTGAAGGCTGATATCAAATCCCTCCTCACTCTTTTCTTCTGCAGACTAAAAAAATCCAGTTATCTCAGCCTCTCCTTGTAAGTCATGTACCCCAGCTTCCTGATCATTTCTGTTGCCCTCCGCTAAACTCTCTCCAATTTATCCACATCCTTTCTGTAGTGGGGGGCCCAAAACTGGACACAATACTCCAGGTGTGGCCTCACCAGTGCCGAATAGAGAGGAATAATCACTTCCCTCATTCTGCTGGCAATGCTCCTGTCAGGGTTCCTTCCCCACTCTGAACTCTAGGGTACATGTGGGGACCCGTGTGAAAGCCCCTTAAGCTTATTTCTACCAGCTTAGGTTAAAACCTGGTATGCTGCCACCATCAAGTGATTTAACAAGAAACAGGGAAAGGACCACTTGGAGTTCCTCTTCCCCCAAAATATCCCCCCCCAAGCCCTTATATCCCCTTTCCTGTGGAGGCTTGAGAGTAATATCCTAACCAATTGGTTACAAAGTGATCAAAGACACAAACCCCTGGGTCTTTGGACAATGGAAAAATCAGTCAGGTTCTTAAAAGGATTTTATTAAAAAGAAAATGTAAAAATCATCTCTGTAAAATCAGGATGGAAAATAACTTTACAGAGTAATCAGATTTAAAGAGCCCAGAGGAACCCCCTCTAGCCTTAGTATCAAAGTTACAACAAACCAGGGATACCTCCCTTTAGCAAAGGGAACATTCATAAGTTGAGAAAACAAAGATAAACTAATACACCTTGCCTGGCTGTTGCTTACAAGTTTGAAATATGAGAGATTTATTCACAAAGATTTGGAGAACATGGATTGATGTCCGTTCCTTCTTAGTCCCAAGAGCGAACACCACCAAAACAAAGAGCATAAATAAAAGCCATCCTCCCACTCCCCCAAGATTTGAAAGTATCTTGTCCCCTTATTGGTCCTTTGGGTCAGGTATCAGCCAGGTTACCTGAGCTTCTTAACCCTTTACAGGTAAAAGGATTTTGGTGCCTCTGGCGAGGAGTGATTTTATAGTATTGTATACAGGAGGGTTGTTACCCTTCCCTTTATAGTTATGACAGCTCCTACTAATGCAGCCCAAAATGCCATTAACCTTCTTGACAACAAAGGCACACTGCTGACTCATATCTAGCTTCTCGTCCACTGTAACCCCTAGGTCTTTTTCTGAAGAACTGCTGCTTAGCCAGTTAGTCCCCAGCCTGTAGTGGTGCATGGGATTCTTTCGTCTTAAGTGCAGAACTTTACACTTGTCCTTTTTGAACCTCATCAGATTTCTTTCGGCCCAATCCTCACTCTGGACCCTATCCCAACCCTCCAGTGTGCCTACCTCTCCTCTCAGCTTAGTGTCATCCACAAAATTGCTGAGGATACAATCCATTCCATCATCCAGATCATTAATGAAGATGTTGAACAAAACGGGCCCCAGGACTGACCCCTGGGGCACTCTGCTTTATACCGGCTGCCAACTAGACATCAAGCCGTTGATCACTACCTGTTGAGCCTGACAATCTAGCCAGTTTTCTATCCACCTTATTGTCCATTCAGCCAATCCATACTTTTTTAACTTGCTTGCAAGAATATGTGGGAGACCGTAACAAAAGCTTTTCTAAAGTCAAGACATATCACGTCGACAGGGCGAAGTGTATGCTCCTTAGCAGCTCCTTATTCTCTGAGTTTATAATAGCTCTTCTTTTTCCTCCCTCACATATAGGGAGCAAATATTAATGGTATCCCACATGGTCATGGTAAAGAGAAGAGTTAGCAGGCTGGGGCAGATGTGGGAGAGTTGGTTTGCCCAACACTCAGCTGCCTGGGCCTGCTGTCAGGCAGAAGGAAGTGAGCAAAGATCTCTGCTCTCAATTTTTAGATCCACGAAGGGCTTAGTTAAAAAAAAAAAACAACAAATAAATTAAAGCCTGTCTTGGAAAATATAGACTGGTTCAAGTGGCAAACAAACAAATAAAGTTCCCCATTCGCAACCATGCAGAGAGGAACTCTTTAACTACAACAGCACGTGAACAAAGTAAAAGAGATACATACAGTTCTTAGCCTTCGAGAGTTAGGGCCTAATCCTGCCCTCATCTTAGTCACTGGGAAAACTCCCACTGACTTCAATTTTACGGTCAGGCCCTGCAGAGTGAATACAGACATTAGGACTTGCAGCAATGCATACAGACAAATATACCAACCTCTCATATGTGTATCATAACCAGTTCATGCTTAAAAAAAACAAACAAAAACAAAACATAGTTCACTCACTCAAAATCAAACACAAAACTCCCACTCAAACAACAACCTCTTCCCTTCTCAACTGGCATCTGACTGTCATTCAGTTTCACACATTGCTATTATGTTCTATCCTTGGTTGCGACAATACCCAACACACAGTCTGTTGCTGAGGGCTCTGGTATATAAGAGCCACCAGAACACAGTATTTAACCAGAAAAATGTAAGGCTGTCTGTCACAAAATATTACAACCTCAATTACCTTGTGTAGGTTGGAAAATATAAACACACACACACACACACACACAGTCTTATTTGTAAGATGGAGGGAGGGAGATGGCTAATAGTTCAGAGCATCTACAAGAAGTGTTGCACTGCTGAAATTTGAACAGCTCTCTGCAGATAAGTCAAAACTGCCCTTTCCTCATTGCCCTGTTTTTATAACTACATGAAATCTCACTGGGGCCTCTGGACTGTTTGTGATCTTATAGGCATATGAGTTTGTGGTTTTTTAGTGTCTTCATTTTATTGTCTAGTAAGAACTAATAAATCCCCTAACGCCCTCCAAGCTTTTAAGATGTTATGTGTCCATTCAATTAGCACATTATAGCATACATCAAAACAATTCAAATGCTTAATTAAAATGTTGAACATAAAGTGGTTTTGTCTTGCCTTGATGTACATGTGAAACTCCCATTCACATTAATAGAGTTTACATGTATTCAATGAAAAGAAATTGAAACCACAGGATTTTTGGGGGGGACCGGGAGGAAGGGAGAGAATCAATTTAACAAAACTGATCTCAAATTACTAATAAAAATTTATTAATAAAAGTTACACATAATGAGCTGAAACAAGACCTGTAGTTTATAGGAGATATGAAATGAACAAAAGTGATTTCTAAATAACTAAACATATTAGAATAAAGTTTGGCTCTCTATTTTTTATTTATTTATAAATTTGGTAGTGCAGAGAGGCTTGAAGTGGGTTGCGTACCCATTGTGCTTCACAGACATAATGAATGAGAATCCCTAACCCAAAGAGCTAAAAATAAGTCACAACTCCTTTACTTTATGAGGTTATGCCTTCTCTTCTTGTTGTAATTGTGGAGTTAAGTGTAAACATAGCAGAAACAACCAGACTTAGACCTTGTCTATACTATGGGGGGAGACTGATCTAAGTTACTCAACTTCAGCTATGTGAATAACGTAGCTGAAGTTGACGTACTTAGATCTACTTACTGCGGGGTCCACACTACACTATGTTGAAAGCAGATGCTCCCCTGGAGCTCCCCTTGAGCTCCTCATTCAGCTGGAGTACAGGAGTACAAGAGAGGGATCAGCAGTGAATTTAGTGAATCTTCACTAGACCCACTAAATCGACCAATGCATCGATCGCCACAAGTAGATCCCCCAGTAACTGTAGACAAGTCCTTAGTAGCTCAGCAAAAACTAAATTTCTCCCAGGTTTGTGTACTAGACTCTTCTTGTATGGGGTTGAGGAAACTTGATGGTCAATCAGTAGCTTCACTTGTCATGTTGCATTTGCACTTCTTCCCCTTGCAGATCTTTGAAACATCCATCTTGTCCACTGAACACATTCTGATTCCATCTCCTCTGGCAGAAAATGGGGAAGTAGCTCTTCCACTAATGGATTAACCCTTCACCTGTCTACGTTCTCCCTGCACCGAGCAGAATGTAGCTGGAAGTAATAAGGAACTGGGCCCTTCTGAGATTCAGCCTGGCAATGGCCCCCAGGGGGCTGTATGTCATCAAAAAGAATAGCCAGTGTACCATGCTCCAGCCACACTCCTTACGTCTGCCTTCCCCCGGGCAATGAAAGTGGGAGCAGCGTAGTCATTCCAGCAGCACTGCTTTACCTGGTGAACCCTGTTATACCAGCTGCATTGTCTGGAGGCTCTTTCCAGTTCCCTATGGACCCTGGAAACTGATGAAGCAGCTTAAAAGTCTGGGGCATAACAAAGAAAATATTCTTTTTTTTAAAATTTAAGATAGTAATACATAAATAAATAAAGGTGACTTTCTCACTGAAATGGATAAGCCCCTCAATGACTGAGTTACATGTATATCTAACATTTCCTTTTGTATAATCTGTCTCTACTGCTCAAAAGCCTTTCCTATTAAGCATAGACTAAGCAGAGTTGAGATTCTGAAAAGTGTGTGTGCTCGTGTGAGAGAGAGAGAGAAAGAGAGAGTGTGTTCTCAGTTCTGGGTATGTATACACTGTAGGAAAAAAGTATGTTCTTAACTCAAGTTAGCTCGCTTGGGTTAAAATAGGAGTCACGGCAGCTTTTTTTTAACTCAGGTTAACAGTTCAAGTTAAAATGCAGTCTTCCCTATAGACTTTGAGTCATGCTGCTTTAAATATCCAGGGTGATATCCTGGCTCTCTTAAAATCAATGGCAAAATGATAATTGTTTTCAGTAGAGCCAGGATTTCATCCACAAGCTGTTGGCTGTGTAGATGAGCCTTGTGAGGTTTGGCCATATTTAATTCTTTTCTCATTTATACATGGGTTGAATAGATACCTTATTAATTTAATATCTATTTGGAAGTGTGTTTCGCATAGTGTGAACTATTTAGAGGGACATCTTCTATGGAGTGACTGCAGTCCAGATAAAAATGATGATGCTTGTTTTATAGCCTGGTCCTAATTTACCTTTAAAGAAGAAGCAGGATATGAAAAAATTCTACTGGGTACAATATGACTAATGAATATATGTAGTTTTCAGTTTGAAGTATACTTATTAAAATCAGAGCCTAATGCAACCTGAAGATGCTGTCATGGGTGAGCTAGTTGACCTCATTTACAAGAACTTCTAAGTACAAACCATTTTAAGAAGTAAAAATCTACAAAAATTCAAATGGAGGATGGACAAAATATCCTCAAGAAAGATTAATCAGCAAATGCATTAATCAATAGAGGCACCACATAGACCATTTACACTTTCAGACAAAAGCCCCACCTAAATAACAGTTATCAGCAAAACAAGCTGAAGTTAAAAAAAAAAAAAAAAAGACAAAAGAAACTACTTCTTGGTTTGGGAAGACAATGAGTTACTTAATCCTCTTAATCTTCCGGGATAGCTGCTGGAATAGAGTGCAATTCTGTACCCTCTTCTCTGTGCAGCAATTGCAGAGTTAATTAGTCTCCAATGTTAGCAAGTGGGTGGCATTTACTTTTATAATAATAGGGCTGTCTTTTAAATGGAGGCAGCACGGATCATGATTGTGTACCTTACCTTTTGTGGCAGGAAAGTAAAGGCTCAGTAAATGGCTTTAAGCAGAAAGTTAACTAACTACTCCACCCACTGCCTACAATGCCTGCACCCTGAGTATGTTGCTTTACATGTTCTAATTATGGAATGGCAAACATCAAGTAGAAATGATGCTATGCCTGGGTGAGGATGGTGACTCAACCTCAACTAGTGACTGTAGAATAGGCTGTCAGATGTATTCTTTTTTAATCATACTTGGGTGCTGCTTCTCTGACTCACTACTGCTTATAAACGTGTAAGTGCCACATTATTTAATTCCAACGTCTGCTTTATTTGCTAAGGTATTTTGCCCTTTAAAATGTTAGGCCTTCATGTGGCCTTTGGCAGTAATGTATAACAAAGTTATCAGTATCACAGGAGGCGATAAACAGTGGGTGATAGTCAAAGAAGCTCTTGTCTGTGACTCCCTTGTATAAATCACAAGCAAATATGGAAGAAGAGTTGATTTATCATTTAAGGGTTGGTTTGTTTGTTTTAAGTTTTAATAGGTAACTGCTTGTATAAGGGAACTCCACTGTGGAACTCTTGAGTAAAAGGAGTTTGAGTAGGGAAGGTGTACATAGCTTGGGGTGTGGTGCAGAAAATCTAAATGAGGGTTGTCACTCATTTTAGTCCCAAACTTATTGGTGTATTCTATGGAAATTTGGTGTTCTCTCACTTTCATTATGGAAAACTGTTTACATCAGAAATAAAGAACCAGGAAACTGAGGCTATAGAAAGGGTCATTTATAATAAAGGGATGGATCCCATGGCATTTTAAGTTTACTGTGTGAACAGTTTTCCCTCTTTTTCATTCATTTGGGTTTTGTCACATTTTGGTCCCACGTTTGGTCCCACCTCAGGCCAGGACTCCTTGTGCTAGACACTGCATGGACATATATATCAAATCATAGTCCCTGGCCCAATGAGCTTACAGTCTACAAGACAGGCTGTAACAGGTAGACGAGGCACATAAATGGGCTATAATGGGGAGTTGGAGAGGGTGACACAAATTATAGGATGTGCACAATTCTTAGCAAATCAGGAACAGTAATCACAATTCACCGCCTGCCTGGGGAATGGGATGGAATAGCCAATTTGACCCATTTCTCCATCTCTCACTAGATGAAGTTTTATGTCAAATGATCTGTGATATGCACGGATAGCTGTCCATGGCCATGAAGGGAGCATAGTTTAGCATTTGGCTCTTCAGATCCATTTCCACCAGATCGCTAAGAGGAAGCTGAAACCCTAGGAACAAGAGAGGGGAAGCAGAGAGAGAAAGTGACAGACTGAATTTGCAGCAAGGAGCTTTGGCCTGGCAGAGCTAATCCCCAGGACAGCCAGGAGGAGGCACCACACAGCAGTGTTTAGGGTACTCCATCACAGGGAGACTGACACATTTTTTGAAAAGTACAAAACTACAGCACAACAATTTCCAGAGGGATCCAAGCTCCAGTGCAGAATGTGAAACTACATTTAACTCCACTTTTGAAACTGACCATATTTCAAACTGATGGCGTCCCGTGTAAATAAATAAATAAAAGCAGAACAAAACACTTTTGTTAACACTAAATAACTTTGCTGTGTTGCACGGGGGATATGATAGATGGAGCTGAAATGTGTCCTAAATAAATTTTCTTTGGAGACTTCTCGTATTTTAGGGCCCAATCTTGCAAGCAACCTACTCCAAGCATCTGACTCCAGCATCTACATAGAAACCCTTTGCTTTAATAAGTCACCTTGTGGCTGCAAGCATCCCCTCATGTAGTTAATGAATAGGGATTTGTGTAAAATTCTCTCTTTGAGTATGTTATTAATCATCTTCCATCTAAACAGAAATAATCTTTTCCCTCTTCCTTGCTCTCCTTCGCTGCCTCATCCCCTCTCCTCCACAGTAGCATTATTTGAAAATGCTCTTTCTACCATGTTCTAATTCATAATGTGTGTATATTTATGAACAATGTGCTGGAAGATCTGTTTGTTTCAAACGAGCAAGCATCTTTTTTTTCGTTTTTAAGTTGAGTGTGTCGCTGGAAATAGTAGAACAGATGGAAGAAATGTTATTATGGATTTGTAAATACTGTGATCAGAGACATAGCCAAAGCCTTGTCAGCCACTTCACTAGCAATGTTTCCTTGTCACTTGATGGCTCTTGCTAAGAATGGGTGAACTGATTTTAAAAAGAAAAGACTCACAAGAACAAGCCCACACTGAGATTCTGTAGGATTGATTCTAAGTAATCTTTATTTTTCCCTTATTGTCCATTAACTTCTGTCACAGCCCACTGTAGTGGTTTGGTAATGGACGGTGGCATGCCAAAATATGGGCAAGATCCTTAGCTGGCATAATCAGCATAGCCCCATTGACTTCAACAAAGCTATGCCAACTTACACCATCTGAGGAGCTGGCCCTATATTTTCCCTTCTCCGCTGCTCTCTTGCTTTATTCCTGTTCCCAATTCTCAGCCAAGTGCCTATTCAGCTGTTTGGAAGCTGCTCTGCTAGACTCCTTCTATACTGAACTGGGAATCCTGTTTTCTGAAGTGGTCTAAACCAAATTACCGTATATACTTGTTCACAAGCCGAATATTTTTGGTAACAAAGTGATGCATCAAAGAGCAGAGGTCAGCTTATATCAAAAGAAATATGCATTTGAACTATCACAAATAGGAAATATGGAAGAAACACCAATGACATTCGATCTCCAGAGCAACAGAATGGTAATCGTTGTTGTTGAAAGAACAGTTTTAATTAAAACCAGTGGCCATGAAAAAATCCATTTTACGGTAGTTTTATCATATTTGGCAAATGGATCAAAGCTCGTGTTATTTTTAAAAGAAAAACCTTGCCTAAAAACATGAAATTTACTGCTGGTGTCATCATACGTGTACACGAAAAGGGATGGATGGATGGATGGATGAAAGTGGAACTATTGAATGGCTGGGAAAAGTGTGGAATAAGAGACCAGAAGCACTTTTCAAGAAACCTGCGCTGCTCGTTTGGGACATGTTCAGGGCACACAAACGGATGAAGTGAAAAATGTGGCCAATAATATGAAAACTACTTTGGCTGTAATACTTGGAGGCTTAACTTCAGTTCTATAGCCACTTGATGTCTGCCTGAACAAATCCTTTAAAGACAGGCTACGCAACATGTAGTCTGAATGGATGTGCGCAGGCATGGTGAAGTAGACAAAAAGCAGGAATCTTATGAAACCTGAAGTCAATCTGGTCGCCCAGTGGATCAAGGATGCATGGGTGTCCATTCCCTGGGAAATGATAGACAAATCATTTAGGAAATGCTGTATCAGCAATGCACTCAACGGGTCAGAAGATGATGCCCTATTTGATAATGACACAATAGAGGCTGATGAAGAGAAGGAATCTGAATCTGAAGATGACATGGCCGACATCTACGATGACAATGCAGGTGCATCTGTGACTGAAGCAGAGTTTAATGAACTGTTTGATGAATCAGAGACTGATTCAGTCTTTGAAGGATTTTCAGACTTTTTAAAGTCTCATATTGTTCTAAGTTATTGTTTTAAATATCCATTTACTGATTTTAAATATTGACTGTAATTTTAAAGGTGAATACATATTTGTTCAGTTATTATAACATCGGTTTTTTCATTAGAGTACATTAAAATAATTCTAGCAAAACTTTTGAGTGTTTCTTGTGATGCCAGCTTCTAAAATATAACAGGAGTCGGAAAACTTTGGCTCCCAGCCTATCGGAGTAAGCCGCTGGTGGGTCAGGATGTTTTGTTTTCTTGGAGTGTCTGCAGCCACAGAGCCCCTCAGCTCCCATTGGCTGGGAATAGCAAACTGAGGACTCTGGGAGCTAAGAGGCTCTGTGCCTGTGAACTGTCCAGGTAAAGAAAACATCCAGGCCCGCTAGTGGCTTACCCTTATGGGCCAGGAGCCAAAGTTTGCCAACCCCTAAAATATAGGGTCGGCTTATGAAAGGGTCATAAAGTTTTTTTTGCTATTTTTACCTAACCATCTTGGGGGGTCAGCTTATAAACAAATGGGCTAATGAATGAATATATACAGTAACTTGGTTTAAATATGGCTTAGCTTGCCAGTATTGACAGGACTAAACCATATAAACCAAGTTTGTAAACCATAGGTTAGTCTAGGTCACAACTCTAGGTTGAGTAGAACTTATTTTTAAAACTGTTTTAATATCATCTAATACAGTCTCTGGGTCCAAAAGTTTGTTCAATTTGTTAAAATGTTGTAGGTCCAAATGATCTGTTGTAAATGGGTTAGGTACACTTTATACAATACTTCTCACTATCCAAATTGTACTTGAAGTCTATAGAATTCTCAGTTGACAAATGTACTTTTTATTAACTGCAAAAAACTATGGTCAAAATGTTCAAATTTGGAGCTTAAATTCAGACATCTAAATACCTATTTAGGAACCAATCCAAAGCTTTTGTTTAGATTTTTCATAGGTGCTGAGCATCTGTTGAGCAGTTCCTGTTAATTATACTAGAAGTTGCGGGTTTCAGCAAGTGTAAAAACCAGGCCACTTTTGATACAGTATTTAAATATTGATTTAGTGCCTCACATTAGGCATCCAAATTTGAAACTTTTGGCCTGGGTCCAAACAACATTTAGACTCCCAAAAGTCCAGAAATGCCAGTGTTAAAGTTGCATATCCAACTGTAAAAGGTGTGGCATATTTTAGGTGATGTGATTCTTTGCCGGTAGAGTAAAGTAAATCTTATCATATTACTCTTTTAAGAACTCCTGCCTATTCTGTTGGTCTGTCTCCTGGACTGGTGCTTTCTCTTTTGGAAGATAAACTGACATTTAGTGGTGGTAACAAAGCATGGTGATTGACTGGAGGCTACTAAATCGAGATGCTCGAAGAACAAGTTTCAGTTGTGGCAGTTAAGCAATTTAAGAAGCACATCGATGGTCAGAGGCATTTAACAATGTACCAGCTGCCAACTCTGGTTTTTCAAAGTGAATTGTAACTGCAGTGTACTTTAAATGAACGTCTGCTTATGGAAGAAATTTTTTCCTCCTTTAAAACAAAAACAAAACAAAAACAATTGAAGTTCATTTGAAGGAACTATTCTAAAATTGGTTTGATCTTGAGTTCCCAGAGTTTTGAAGGTATTGGATTGTTCAAATGCACACACAATTGGTAAACTTTTTTTTTTTTTTTTTTTTTTTTTTTTTTTTTTTGCAGTTCAGCTCTGATCTGGACTTCGGAGCTTTATTGTATAACCTGCAATCTCTTGGTATGTGACTGGGAGTTCTGCATGCAGGAATGGTGCAACATTTGTAGGAATGAGCTGGGGCGAAGTTCAGAGAGGACAATTGTTTACAGTTTACTTTAAATGATGCTTACAGATTTTTCTCTTATAAAAAAAGCAAGGTTTCTGTAACAGTTCAGCACCATAGTGTCTGTTCATCATAAAATAATAATGGATCTTGGTTGGCTTTATTTTCTGAGAAATTAATTTTGATTCTCAGTTTCTAAGATGCAAGACAGAATACCCAATGGTGATTCATGCTTTGTCTCGTCACTGTAACCTCTAGAGCTCTGGCAAACGGGGGAGATCTTTTCTCCTTCAGATAAAAGGCATCTCTGCCATCACTTCATATTGTGTTCCTTTGGTGGGTGCAGCACCAACAGCCCACATGCACTGCCCTTCTGCTATTTCTCTGAAGGCCAGTCTAAGCCTGCTTATTTATTCATCTGCAGGGACTGTACCATTTCTAATTATTAAAAGACTATTGAAACTTACTTTTATGAATTCCTGAAAAACAAATCCTGCTTAAATTATTGCCAGAATTCCACAGCTTGGGTTGATCCTGCTCCTACTGGAGTCCAAAGCAAAACTCAGATTTGTTTTAATTAAAACAAATTCTGGGCCTGTCCTGTTCTTTAAGGTACAAATGGTAAAAAGTGGCAACAAACAATTTGACTTCAGGTATCTTACACTCTGATCCAAAACCCATTTAACTGAAAGGGAATCTTTCCATTAACTATAGTGGGCTTGGATCAGGCTTTTAGTGAACTGGTTATCCAGAAATACCAGTTTTTGCAAATAGTAATATTCTGTCCTCTATCCATTTTCCTCATACTGCCGTTTTCTCCCTACTTGTATTTCCGATTGAAATTCAGGTGATATAGGTTATATATAATCTCCAGTTCTAGCAGAACTACTCAGATTATCTGTCTATAGTATTCACTGAAGATTTATCCCTTTTTTGGCCACATGGTTTCGTGAAAAGCGGCAAAGAGTCCTGTGGCACCTTATAGACTAACAGAAGTATTGGAGCATAAGCTTTCATGGGTGAATACCTGCTTCGTCAGACGCATGTGGTGGAAATTTCCAGAGGCAGGCATAAATATGCAGTCTAGATTGATTCTTGCCTGCATATTTATACCTGCCTCTGGAAATTTCTACCACATGCATCTGACGAAGTGGGTATTCACCCACGAAAGCTTATGCTCCAGTACAGGAATCTTTGCCGCTTTTTACGGATCCAGACTAACATGGCTACCCCTCTGATACATGGTTTCATGAGTAGATCTGGTCAAATTTTGTTTAAAAAGTAGGGTGTTTTATGAAAACTGGCTATTTCGTCAAACAGAACTTCTTTGCAGGGAAATATTCTTAAGTTTTCACTGAAACTGAAAACTTTGGAGTGATAAACATTTTCAACAAAAATCCTCAATTTTTTAAGGAGACATTGACAAATTATTTTTTCCATTGAATTTTTTTTGTCAGAAACAAAAAACATTTCATGGTCTGTTCTATTTATGAACCAATCTTAATTTCTGTGAAAGTATTTGATGTTATAGCTGTTTGGAAGACTTCTATGAAAACAAATTTCAGACTATTTTTTGTGTGAATTCACACACACACATGCATCTCTCCCCTTTTTTTTAACCCACTAAAATATTTGATGAACATTTTGGCTGAAAGGTGTTGTCTGGAAACTGTTCGCTTCTACTAATCTTAATGCATGACTAGCCATTTCTGTCCTTGTAACAGGGCCTTCTCGGTCCTGCTTCAGTCTTGGTCTACAAACCATGCAGAGATCCTTGTGCTGGTTCATCACCTCATGCAGTTTATTTATAATTGAGTCCCATCACCTTCACAGCGTACCTAGCACCTTTACAAGCAGGGGGAGAGCACTCACATTCCCTACTTTTCACTTTCTTCCTGTGCCTATTTCTGAGCTCTGGCTAAAGGCTTAATTAGCCTTTCTGCGCTGCCCCACCCACGAATTAGGCACAGGTCTGCCTCCTCAGCTCCAATCTGTTATTCCTGATTAGAGATGCTATGAACGATGTGCTGACTCAGGGTTTCGTACCTAGCACTCTGCCACAGTCCTGTACCAGTGCCTTTGTTCTCTGCCTGGATAGAAATAGCAAATGATGAATAGTAAACAATACGCTTCTGGAATTACTGTCTTAACAAATATTAATTTATGCTATGTGTCATGAAGCTTCTGGAATTCATTATCACTTTTACAAATAACCAGCAGTTGTCCAAATTCTTGTGAATAATAAATAATAGCACACTAAACTGTTCATTAAAACATTTGCAAATCACTTTTTAATATTTGACCCTAACTACTAATGACAAATAACATGAGTAACTTTATATTCATTTTATGATTCAGGATAAGAGAACCTGTAAAGTCTCAGGAGGCTTTATATCTTAACATAGTCAAGTCACTACAGTCTGGAAATAGACATTTAAAATCTCATGATGTAAGGTAGTACTGAGCATTTCATCTCTGAATCTAGTTTGAGATGAGTTGCAAATAGTTTAAGATTAGTTTTATTATAGTATTTCCTTCTTTCTTACTCAGAACCTGGAAATGCAGAGACGCACAAAAAATGCTAAAGATAACGAAAAGAAAAAAAGCCCTCTTTTTCTGAAACTCAAGAATATTGGGTTTAGTTTGAATTTTGGATTTGGTTTCATTTTCGTTGGTAATAAATGCAAACCAGTTTTGCAACCCTAATGCTAATAATTCTGTGACTTTGTATGAACAATTGGAAACAAATCAAATAGTTTCAAATCTTTTTTAAACTCAAAACCTCACAAATGTTTGATGTCCAAAGTCATTTCTTTTCTTCTACCTATGGCTTCTGTACAACTCGTGTCTAAAATGAAAAAAAGGCTTTTATGAGATAAACAATAGCCCTCCTGGAGACATCAGTGACTTGGCATCACTCAGGTTACTTAATACTTGCTTCAATGTCTTTCCATTCTTCATTGCGCTACTGCTCATTTTAGCATTGTCTCTTGGCTTTCAATATCCAGGCTTACCTAGTCTGTGGCACTAAAAAGACTAGTATAAGTCAGCAGGCATGGAGCCCCTCATTCTGACTCATGAATTCTGATTGATGATAGGTCTCCTAAGTAAGCAGAAGTTATGAAGGACCTTAGTGGGTGATTTGATGTGCTTTTTGCACCACAACTGTATAGAAGTAGTGAAAGAAGCAGCACAGATATTGCTAAAAGTGGAATGCTGGAATGTGAATATTATTTAGAAAATAGGCAGACGTGCTACTATCCCTGCTAGCTTTGCATGTCAGTGAGAGAAAAGGAGAAAATAAAAAGGCCCTGATCCTCAGGTCTGTCCAAGTTGTGTTATGCACAGGATCCAAGAGTAGAAGTGCAAAAGTGATTGCTCACCACCTAAGTGCTCCCATGATCCCAGGAGCACTTGGAGGCCATGTTTGCCCCAAGTACAAAATAAAACAGTCCCAAGTCTGCTTTAACTTGTGTCAGCGCTGTCATGTCTTAGAAACAGAAATCCTTTGGCACACCATGGGGAGGGGAGAGGAGGAGGAATTGGGCTGTGGGGGCCTACATCCAACTTTGTGGTCCCTGTAGTTTCTCCCATGGTGGGATAAGCCTCAATTACTTTATCATGGCAGCTTGAAGTTCCTTATCTCAAACCTGTAAAATACCCACAGACTCGCTTAGTACATATTTGTCAATCTTTCAACTTTAGTTGCTCCTATAGGTACTACAGCAGCAACCTATAGGTTTTATGATTTTTAAAGAGAAGGAAACCCAAGGAGACAGAAGAGGCTAGAATGTGGTTCTCCTTCTGCTTGTTGAAAACTGGAAGCCTGTGTTTGTAAACTGTGTATTTGAATTCTGAACAGCTGTTTGATTTGGTTATGCCCGTTGTTACTCCCTGTGTTCAAGTATTCATACGAGTGGGTTTTTGTTTGTACAATTACTTGGGGGATGACCTTTTTTTATATATATATACAATGGATTCTCACATGTGAACAAGATAATCATTTGATAGCAAGGATGTTTTATATATATTTCTTATTCCTCTCTTTAAAACTTTTCTGTGATCCTGTCAGGGAGTTAAACCAATGCCATATGATTCGCGATACAAATCACACACCATGAACAGCAACTAATTGGCATGACAAGTTTGTGAACAACCTATAGTTTGAAGTTCATATGAACTGTTTGCTAAATTATGGATAGCAAATAAGATTAATGAAAGCCAGTCTGTTCACAAATAGAAAAATGACATTATTTACAGTGTTGCTGTAGCTGTGTTGGTCCCAGGATATGAGAGAGAGCAAGGTGATGAGGTAATATCTGTTACTGGCCCATCTTCTGTGAAAAAGAGGCATGCTTTCAAGCTCCACAGAAATCTTCTTTAGAAGTGGAGAAGAGCTCTGTTGAGCTTAAAAGCTTGTCTTTCACCAACAGAAGTTGTTTCTATAGAAGATATCACATCACCCACTTTGTATGTCTCACATGATTTATAATGTAATCCACTCTATTTGTTTTCTTCCCTTCCGCTGCTTTTGCTATGATTTTCCTTTGTATTTTTCCTCCTGTCTTTTAATCCAATCTTTTTTCTTCATTCTGTTCTTAGACTTCAAACTTGTGGGACAGATTCTGTTCCCAGCTGCAGATCCTGTACATCACTCCAGACATGTAATGACCACAGCTGTCCAGGGAAGTATTACTTTGCTGCAGAGACAGCATTAGGCAGACATAATTGGAAGGCTTGACTGAGGGGGTTGGCCTGGGGGTAAGAAGGAGTGGACCAGAAGTACATGGCACTATCAAGCTTCTAGACTGGGCTGCAGCTCATGGGCAGCTTGACATGGACTGCCATAATTTATAGCAGCCAGGAATCATTTTGAGTCCCAGAGTAGGAGAGAATCCAGAAAGCATAAAGGTGGTGTAAAATCACCTTTGTCCCCTTCTTCTCACCTGTTTCTTCTGTGTTGTGCCTGAAGAAGGTGAAGTACAGATTCAGATCTAGATCCAGATCTCCAAAGGTATTTACTAACTCCCGCTGGTGGGATTTTTTTAAAGCTCTGGGCGCTACTATCTCCAGTTGCCTGCCTCCTTCTCCAGTTTTCCAATTCCAGTAGACAAAGCAGTTCAAATGTGCTACTTTTCTTTCCAAATGAAATAATACATTGGAGACAGTAATTCCTGCCAACCTTACACACACTATTGCCTGGTATTTTTTTAGTTTTTCCTCCGCACTTGCACAAGTTTGCATTCCACAGATACAGAGTTGTCATCAAAAAGAGTCTATATGCGTGCAGACCCAAAACATTGGCACAACAGTATGTGAACCTCTCTTTTTTGAAAAGTTTCAGTAAAGTAACTCACCACACAGATATCTGTCCTTCTAATCCCAGCCCCCTACCACTGCTCATGAAAAACCAGGCAACCAAACAAACACAATGCCTATCCTGAGGAGAGTCTTGATCCCACAAAATGAGAAGTACTGGAGACTCCATGTAGTCCACTAGCCACTTTGCTATTACCTTAATTTTATGTGGAAAGTGCTCAGATACATAGTAAGGTGACCGGTAGCAAAGTAAAACCCTAAATACATAGATTAAAATTATATCAAACTGTTGTCTCAATAAAGTGCAGTTAGTCTTATCAAAAACATTTTACATTTTTCCTTATATGGGACTAGTGTAGAAGAATCCATTTCAAATTTGCAATATGTAGGTTCAAAGCCTTAATAGACTAGCACTAATGCCTACAAGATTTGGGGCCAGATTCTTGATTGGTGTAAAATAGTATAACGTCATTGAACTCAGAAGAACAGTTCCAATTTAAACCTGTTTAGAATCAGGCCAGTGAAGTGGTTTACTTTAATTTATTGTTTTTGAAGCGACAAGTTGTCTTCTCAATGTATTTCATAAATGTTTTTCTTATATCACACTCTCTTGATATGAAAGTTTCAGTTTCTATTTAGTTTTTATACGAAAAGTGTTATAATTTCCATTTTAACATGCAGAGAAAGCATAAACAAGTGCAATATTCTACTAAAGTTACTGATATAAATTATTCTGTATATTGATTGATTCAGTCATGTAAACTCCAAACAAACATCTTAAACAAAACCCAAAGGAGGCATTTCTGTTTCTGTCTTCCATCATCAAGAAAAGTATTACTCTGCAAGTTTAACACATTAACAGATGTGTATGTTTAACCCATTATCTGAACACTAATATTCTAGGCCTGAGAGAGAAATGTGTTGCCTCTGACTTTAAATACAGATTTATTAAATAAGATATAATAGTTTATTATTATTTTGCTGTGTTTTAGAGACCCAATTCTAACATCAAGATGACCACTGATGCTCATGGGATTAGGGTTTGAGGATTTGTTGCCATTTATTCTTCAGTGGAGGTTAAATAAGACTTTTCCAGCTTATGGTGATAAAACAGTTGATACTGGTAAGGGAATATGTTAGACAATATAAAAAGCTATAGATTTACTGTTCAAGCAAAAGAAGTTGTACTTCTAAGGATTTTGGACTAGATCCTGAACTGGTATAGACCACTAGAGCTTCATTGACTGTATGAATAAATTTATACCAGGCAAGGAACTGACACTAATAGAAACTTTTTAGCACAATTCAGTTTAATCTTTTATTTTGCTTTTGAATCAATATTTATCTTTAAAAATAGTGCCCCAAATGGAAGCACATACAAATGGAAAGATAGAATATACAATTTCAAAGGGATGAACTATCAATAAAGCTCCCATAATTGTATTGCCTTTAACGGCCATCATTAACTGATCTTTTTGTTGTATGTTTTTTTGTTTTATGTGAATACTTGACAGCCTGATTGAATAATGGGGAGATTTGATTATGGATTATAAAACTCATGTTTAAATCCCATTTTCAGATTCAGGTACAGATTGTGTGCCAGTCTGGAACACAGTAGCTAGAGTTTTATTATGGCTTTGGTTAAATCAAGCTTTTTATCTAAGTCTCTTATATAAAAGCTAATCTTTCATACACGATGCTCTTTATTTTTTTAAAAGATTTTTCCTCCTATTTTAATTATAAATACTGCCCTACTACCTGCAAAAATATGGGTACCTTGAACATATGGGTTTTGATTATTCTGCTAATGTTGCCAGCAGTATGCAGTAGATCTGTTGACAAAACACCCGATTACCTGATTGTGCTGTATAAGCCATCATTTCCAGAAATATACCACTGTCACTACAGCTCCTGGCTCTTGCTCTGGAGACATGCATGATTTTGGCCAGTGGACTTCTTCAAGCAAAAAGCTTATGACTGTGTCCACTCATAACAACACTTACTGTTTGAAAAGTTGTCAGAGGTTGGCTGGACCTTTAAGAAGAATTAGACACAGCATGGCCTGTGACAGATCAGTTACTTCCCCTTCCACCCCATTGGTTCTGATTGGCTAGGAATTAGATGGACATTCCAATTATTAGATCCCATTGAGAGGGTAATGAGATAGCTACTCAGAACTGCGAAAGCTCATCTGGGAAAGGGAACTGTGGAAGGACGGTTAGCTCCACTGGTAGGTCCTGGAGAAGGGTAATTCCCAGGCAGATGGCTGGGAAGGGAATAGAGGAAGGTTGCAGATCAGATGCCAGTTGATCAGCCCCTGTAACTGGCCCAAAAGGGAAAGTGTGAAAAGAGAGATGGAGGCTTCTATGACAGGCCCTGGAGAGAGCCAGACTCCAGGTGGGTGGCCTGAAGCTAGACTCCAAATAAAGATCCAGCCTGTTGAGAACCAGCTTGGGGGAAAAGACTCCCAGAGAGGGAAAGCCTTGAGATTCATCGACTGTAAAAGCACAGGAAATAAGCGAGAGCTGAGCCCAGGAGTGGGAGAAGGCCCTTTTGTTTGTTGCACTTGGGAGTGTTGTCCAAGGAATTGTCCAAACAGTGGAGTAATGCACAGACTTATTGGTCAGTGTGCATCAGCAGGGTCTATACAGAAGGTTCCCTAGTGCACCTTAATGAAACACTACAATGAAGCACAGTAGGGAACCTTTAGTGCATACCAGCAGGTCCTACACAGACCAATTAATGTGCAACATGTAAGCTTGCTTTAAAAATCACACCCCTATAGTGTGCATTGCCACACTGTGTAGACAAGAGCTAAGTTTGTTATCAGCGCGTTGCTGGGTAGTGACATGGGTGACTATTGCCTAGGAGAGTTTCCGTGGATTGAGGGGAACTGAGAATCATGAATACTGCCATGGTGGACCACAAGGGGGTGCTGCACAGGTCAACCCTACCACACAATTATGCAGTCTCTTGAAACTATGAAGGGAAATCCTTGCTCCTTACAAGTTAATGATTTTTTTGCCATTGACTTCAATGAAGCCATGATTTTGCCTTGTGGCTTGGAAATCTATTCTGTCTTGTTGTTTCTACAAACTTGGAAAGGAAACATGTATCTACATTACAAGGATATGAAACACATCTTTGATTAGTTTATTGTAGTACAGTTTCCTGTAATAAAGATGGAGGTACAATGCCAATATCTTTGAGTATTACTAAATTATGTCTATATTTCTCATGATTGATGTTTGGTTGTTGAACTGCAGTACAGCAGGAAATATTTGCTAGACACAGGATACTTGTTGAATGTTTCTTGTTGGATATAAAAAAATTACCTTTGGAATAAGAGAAGTGCATGACAAGTGACTGGGTGGTAGAAGAATATAGCAATTGGATGAGTAGCTTTTCACATGTAGCTTGCTGCCGCGTTAGTAGTGCTGTTATTGCAACCTGATAATTCTTTGGTGATCTATGTGAAATACAGTGAGTTGGTGGTCCCTGAAGGTCTTTGACATCAGACATGTTCTTACTTCTAAAACAGCCATCGTTGTTGGCACCTGCCTAGCACCCTTGAGATAAATCTCATCAGACTGGCCAAGGAAATGAGACAGTAACAGGCAGCTTGCATTACTGTTACACAAGTTGTATATTGTGGAATAATAGAGCACTTCATTCTCCAGGGCTGCTAGTCTTGTATCTTTCACAGATACACATATAAACCTACTCCAATTCCTTTTTCTATACTTTGGAATGTGATATTTGATTTGGTTAACTGTCTCCAATTATTCAATATCACTTTGTAGAGGTTTAGTACTACTAATATCCCTTTATGGTATTTAGGGTCACCTGTCTAGTTTCACTGGATTACTTGAAGTCCAGGTAACCTACAAGTAACTTTATATCATTTGGAAACTAATCCAAAATAAATTTGATAAGACCCCTCACAATCTCAGTGATGCAATGTGTGTAGCATTCTCCTTGACTGTGGAAGAATGAGATAATGACTTATTATGGAAGATATATATATATATAGCTCTTCAGTTGTCTAAGGAAATAAGAAATGAGACATTTGGAAGAAAATACATTTTCTACAAATGAGCCTGAGCCATAAAATTCTCTTTTGAGTTACTCAGAGCTAAAGATGGTTTCAGTGCAGATTTATACATGGTGTTTTGTTTGACCCATTTGTAGAGAATGTGCTGTGGTGTAAAAAATAACAATGGAGTTAGACTGGATCCAGATTGAGTAGCAATCTTTGTCCAAGTGATGGGGTGTTCACCCTCCACTTGCCCTGAAAGGGTTAATGAAAACTAAGAATGGAGCTAATCAACCCAACAGGCCACAGCTAAGAAGAATCAGGTGGCTAAGTAATTCCTGGACTGACTAAGGGAGCCCAGCTGAGGAGGAATGAGTTGGGCTGGGATTTATAAAGAGAGGATATTGGTAACTGAAGGGCTGCAGGGAGAGAGTCTGCAGCCACTCTGGGAGAAGGGAGGTGTGTTTGGGGCCTATAGAAACAAGTAGCCCCAGGTTGCTCCCTAGGAGGAGGGAGTAGCAAGCCCCAAAGGGGGTGGGGGAGTACTGGAGTAGGAAGCAGCCCAGGGAGTAAGCAGCAAGGTTGGAGACTCATCAGATCTTGGCTGCATGTTGTAGGGTGCCTGGGCTGGAACCTGGAGTAGAGGATGGGTCGGAGTTCCCCAACCAGCATGGGTCAAATGGCGCTGGTGATGCAATGCATAGGAAGACTACCAGAACCTGTTTTGGAGAAGAGACTCCCCCCGCACCTCCGGCCCTGGAAGGGGAAACCACAATAGTGACCTAGCCAGAGGCCTGAGTCATGAAGAGGCGGCAGCAGCCCATGGAGCAAGAAAGGGGCTTGCAGATCCAGAGAGAGAGGTGATGTGCAACCACAGGAAAGGGTATTGATCTCATGAACTACTCCCCAGAGTGACCAGGAGGAGGCACCATCCTAGTGGTGAGTCAAATAACCCCTCATGCTCCCCAGTACAAACTTTACAATGTCTAGGTCCAAGCCTAAATTCTAGAAATATCTCTAGTAATTTAGAAACATAAGATTTTTGTCTTATTAAGGTGAATATTCTCAAAACATTCAAAGCCAGATTTTCTCTTGCATTCCATCAAGGGGTGATTACTAGATAGATGTATCTAGCCGGGTGAAAATTCCCTGGTAAGGGCAGCTCTGAGCTGGCACAAAGCTGGAATAGCTGGTTGCTGTGCCACCCTTGCTTCTGGTCCCATGTAGTGTGTTCTCATCTAAGCCAGGGCTGGAACTCTGCAGAACAAAGAATGAGGAGAGCAATGACTGCTCCATCATTCCACCCACCCATGGTGCAAATGGATCACAACACAGGAGTAAATCTGAGCCTCCAACATTTGTTCAAGTAGGATATATTCATTAAAGGAAAGTAGTAGGGGTCTATTTAGCTTCTTCTTTCCGTTGATATTAGTAATCAGTTCAATTGTACACACTGGTGAAAAAGGAGACTTTTGATATAATCTGGGCAAATTTTTTTAAAAAAAAAGTATATATATAGAAAGTTGAGAATATGGCAACAGATGCAGCAGCTCAAACAATATGAATCTGTCCTGGAACACTTAATAATTTGGAGCTGTTATATTATCTGCAGATGACAATATTACTGTTGTTTTTATTGCTGTTGCTGTTGTTTGTTTATTTTTATTATTAAGAAAATCATCTAGTTCCATGAAAGTACATTCTTATTTGGTGGTCAGTTAAAAGATTGATATTTAAATATATTGGGAGAACTCTCTATCACTATTTTGGCAATCCCAGCAATTGAGTACTGTTAAATACTCTTCTGAATGTATTGCCTTCAAAAATGGTCCTTGTGAGAATTACGTGAGTAATAAAGCAGCCTGAATGCTGATTCACAAGAATTGCAAAATAATTGGTGGATGTAATAAGATTAGAATTTATTAAAAATAAACTCCTTTCATTTTTAAAATACCTTCATGTAATATGAACCCTGTGTAGTAAGTGGGAAAATGTAGGCCAAAATTTCAAAGAGAATTTTGTCAGGATATGTGAGACAAACTCAAAGTGGGGCACTTATAAGAACTGCACTTTTAGAATTTCTAAACACAATATGTTAGAATCAAGTGTGGTTCTTAACAGTTTCTTAGGCAGAGTACAGTACATTCTTGTGTGTAAACCCGTTCCTTCATATATAAAAGGCATATGTTGAGAATTTTAATATGGAAATTTGGAATGTTGGCTTCCAGGTGATCTGAGATTACAAAGCAGTTGATTTAGAATGTCTTTGAACTTTGCAACAAATACTCCGATCTTTGGAAATTGGTTTCTCAAATATAAATTTGAATGAGAACTTTCTCAGTAAAATTTATTTTCAATAACGCAGACTAGTTTGAGAAGTTAAATTGTGTTAATTTCTAAGGTAAACTCTTTTCCGGCCAATTAACCTTTTTGTCCTTTGCTCAAATTCCAGATGTGAGAATACTTATTGCTACTTTCTTACAAGGGTTAGAGAGGCTCTGAAGTTATATTTACAAAGAATAAAGTATCAGAAGGGTAGCCGTGTTAGTCTGGATCTGTAAAAGCAGCAAAGAATCCTGTGGCACCTTATAGACTAACAGATGTTTTGGAGCATGAGCTTTCGTGGGTGAATACCCACTTCGTCAGATGCATGGGTATTCACCCACAAAAACTCATGCTCCAAAACGTCTGTTAGTCTATAAGGTGCCACAGGATTCTTTGCTGCTTTTACAAAGAATAAAGAATTTTTTGATTTGTTTCCTTTTACTAGCATGGAACAGGCAATCAGACATGAACTGTATATTTTAAATTTCCTTAATGAATTTTATGTAGTCTTCAAGATCTCTTCGAAGCATAAGTGCTGATGTCTCTGTGGTGACTTGATTCAAATTCTGGACTGAAAGAATGAGCTACCATGTTCAAAACATTCTTATGAATTCACACAGAGTACTGGCCACACGGTGTAGTGCACATACAATAGATGATTACTCAACACAGAGGAAGTCTTGAGCTGAAATGACCCCAGTTCCAGCATTGCTGCTCCTCAGTCTTTGTTGTTGGATTTATTCCTAATATTTCATGGTGGGGATAGACCACCTGACAGTTCCTAAAATGATGTCATCTGAAAACAGATTGCATAGGCACCAAGAAATTCAACCTCCACACTGACCAAAGGGTGCTAAAAGGAAGGAGGACATAGTTTTGTCAGCAACCTTCCTCCAGCTCACTTCATAATACATGAAGTTACCATATTCAGGCTGGGAGAAGGAGTTAGTGATTTGATCAGGAAGCATGGAGGGTTGCTTGGAAGAGTAAGAGGAAGCATTTGCCTGACCTTCCATCTTGGTAAGCAGTCTCATGGACTCTTTTGCACTAGGATTTCTCATACTCGGGTTACTGGTACACAACCACCATATAGTGTTTAGGGCATATCAGTCCCTTGCTATTAATGAGTATGTATGATTATATAAAATCAAGATAGGGTCTCTTATTTTAGATGGAATTAAAATATCTAAAGACATGAGAGTAAAATGCTACCTAATTTAGTTCCCTTTCAATATTGAGGCAGAAGTGAAGGGCTTGAGGGGTCAGTTGCAGCAGGAAGTTTAGATGTAATAGGGAACAGAAATATAAGAGCATACCTTACTAAAGAAAGGCTTAATAGAAAGATGAAATAGTGGTTCCCTTTGGCCTCTCGACATTGAAGTCAAATAGAATGTTTGGGACAGAGTCCTGCTCCACTGAAGTCAATGGGGCATAAGTATTCCATGGAAGAAATCCTTCTGAGGGATTGATTGATGCCCATGAACATTCTGTGTGATGGAAAGACCCAGGTTGTATTCTATGAACAGAAAATACATCAATGGTTATGAGTGACCTGACTTTGCCCTTAGGAAAAACATAATTGAAACATGGTCTAAAGAGAGCAAGGCCTTCTTCCACCCCAATGGAGCACAATAGCTAAGTAGAGTGGAGCCAATAATTAGATGTTATAGGGGATTCCAGTTCTAATAATACTGTGAATCTGGTATTTTTGGATCACGAGATAGCAAAATCCATTCAACAATGTCAGAGGGGACTGGAAAGGCCTCTGCTGAACAAAAATAAAGAAAAACCTCCAGATGGTTCAACATATTTCATGGTGTTGATACTGTAATTGGGAATAGTCAAATTATTCACTCATGTTATAGAAGTAGGCAAATTATAAAACTACTTTTGACAAAAAACAAAAATTTGTATGTGGAATTCAATAAGTTACTTAAATTATATTAAACCAGGTCTGATAAAGAATAACAAGGTTACTTAGGACTGCAGTCAATAAATGAAAAACATCTACTCTGGTGCTATAGCACATCTCATTAGAAGTTGTAAACCTACTGGGTTAGATTATCTGTTTATGTAAACCTGCTCAATGGAGCCATCCCAGTTTATAGCAACTGAGGATCTGACCCATTAGTTTTAGACAACCAGAGCATTCATGGCTACAAAGAGGATGGAGGCATTAACTATGAATCCAGATAATAAGTATGATCAGTAGATAATTGTAAATGTTATACAGTTTCTCCTTTGTGACATTTTTTGCCTTCAGAGGCCCATTGTGAAAATATATTTCACAGCTGTAATGTTTGTATTCTATGTTTAACATTGATATTGTGCTTAGCACTCTATAATAGACCTAAAGAAAATCCCTTTTGCTGAGGAGCAATATCCTAAATAACTTTTGTTCCTTCCACCTCTCATTGGCACTGTGAGAAACTTTACCAACTTGAAGACAGGATTCCTGATGTACCAAAATCACCTCTGAGAAGTCAAGGAACATGCAAAATAAGTGAGAAATCAAGATCATAGGAATTGTCATACTTGATCAACCAGTGGTCCCTCTAAACTAGCATCCTTATTCCATTAGTGGCTAATACCAGGTACTTCAGAAAGAGTCAAGAATGCCTGGAATGCATATTATGGAGTAGTGTGCCCATGCAGGAAACTTTTTCCATGAAGTTAATGGTTGTCTCGTACCCTGAAGCATGTGGGTTTAGATCCCTTATACTGTCTTATGCAAATAAGAATGTTCTTATCTGATATTGCTTTGAATCTTACTAAGACCTTGGCTTCTGTGATACTTTGAAGGAATGAGTTCTGCAGGTTAATTATGTGGCAGGTAAAATTATTTCCTTTTCTTTGTATTGAATATCTTGCCTTTAAGTTCTTGTCACTCCGTTATGGAAGAGGCTACAAATGATCAGATGATGATAAAGAGAGAAAACAAAGTGGCATATTTTGGTTGTATATTTTTATTGCCACTGCAACCCGTGCATATTTTCAATAAACTGTCCACAGTAACATTCAAGCCTCTTCTCTGAGTCATTGAAGTTAATTTGGAACCCGCAACACATATAATTAGTTCAAATTATTCCTTCCCATGATCACTACCTTCCATTTGGCAGTTTCAATTCAGTCTATCATATTCCTTGTTTTCTGTTTCTTAGCCAGTGTCTGACCCAAACCCGAATCCTAAATGTCATCTAAAATTCCATTTGCTACCAGTACAGTTTCGAATCTGGAAGCTGCAACACCGATGGAGGAGGTGTCAAGCAGTTTTATGACACACTCATCCAAGGCTGATCTCAGCTGTTTAGTTCCTTAATATCCTTTTGTGAGAGAGGAGAAACAAAATCATGAGCCAAATTATCAGCTGGTTTAAACTGCTGTTGCTCTGATTTCCAGCACCAACTGTGGCTTTTGTACCAAACCTTATCTCCATCCCTTACATCCTTGGTGTTGTATGAATTCTTCTCATTTGTATAAATTGCTCACTCTATTTCATTGTGTTAAATTTTAATAACATTGTTTTCAAATAAACAAATGCTGAATCATAAAGCAGCAGTCACACAAACTTTATGTTAAAGAGACAAATCCCAGATCACAACACAAATCCTTTGAATTTATTTTTGTGGTGTCATAACAAAGGTGTCCATAAATGGGGGTGGGAGGAGGAGGAGGAATCTAAGCTGCTTCAGAGACCACTGCAACGATAAAGACTGCACAGCTTCTCCCTGTCTATGTATGATGTGTTCTTCTGCAGTGTGAAGAAACAATGCAGCGATGCAATCATTTAACAACCTCTGCAAAACTAAAAGAGGCGGCTGAGGAGAGAGATGGTGTAGTAGAGTAACTTAATGACTAAAAGCAAAGCAGCTCTATGTTCTAATCCTAGTTCTGAACTGATTCCCTCTAGGCAGTTGTAATCACTTTACCTCCATTTTCCCCTCCCTGTAAAATAGAGAGAACATCTATAAATGTCAACTGATTCTTTATCTCCAATTGTCTCTTCATGCCTAGGGCCTGGTGATTCTTAACTATGCAAAATATCAAGGATCTCTGACAGTGACACCTGAAACTACCTTCATAGTACCAAGCAACAGAGAGTCCTGTGGCACCTTTAAGACTAACAGATGTATTGGAGCATAAGCTTTCGTGGGTAAATCCCCACTTCGTCAGACGCATGTAATGGAAATTTCCAGAGGCAGGTATAAATATGCAGGCAAGAATCAGTCTGGAGATAACAAGGTTAGTTCAATCAGAGAGGGTGAGGTCCTCTGCTAGCAGCTGAGGTGTGAACACCAAGGGAGGAGAAACTGCTTTTGTAGTTGGCTAGCCATTCACAGTATTTGCTTAACCCTGAGCTGATGGTGTCAAATTTGCAGATTAACTGAAGCTCAGCAGTTTCTCTTTGGAGTCTGGTCCTTAAGTTTTTTTGCTGTAAGATGGCTGCCTTTACATCTGCTATTGTGTGTCCAGGGAGGTTGAAGTGTTCTCCTACAGGTTTTTGTAGATTGCTATTTCTGATATCTGACTTGTGTCCATTGGTCTTTTTATGTAGTGACTGTCCAGTTTGGCCAATGTACATAGCAGAGGGGCATAGCTGGCACATGATGGCATATATAACATTGGTGGATGTGCAGGAGAATGAACTGGTGATGTGGTAGCTGATCTGGTTAGGTCCTGTGATGTGTTGGTGGTGTAGCTATGTGGGCAGAGTTGGCATCGAGTTTTCTTGCATGGATTGGTTCCTGAGTTAGAATTGTTATGGTGTGGTGTGTGGTTGCTGGTGAGAATGTGCTTAAGGTTGGTGGGTTGTCTGTGGGCGAGGACTGGCCTGCCACCCAGGCTCTGTGAAAGTGAGGGATCATTGTCCAGGATGGGTTGTAGATCACTGATGATGCGTTGGAGAGGTTTAAGCTGAGGACTGTAAGTGATGGCCAGTGGAGTTCACCATGTATTGAGATTCCCCTTGTGCCCTCCAGATCATTAACAGCAAGGTCTTTTTAAAGTACAAAGAAAAGAGTAACACCATAGCAGAGTTGGTATGTGGAATGGGTATTGTGCATGTTGATAGAGAGAGAACATTTATCAGAAAATGTAAATGTATGTGAAGGCTTTCCAGAGGCAATGTAGATGAATGGCTAAAATGGTTTTTCCCCTTTCCATTTTACTTATTTGGTCAGGCGGTCTTCTTGATTTCTGGTATTTATCTGTACAGCTAAACACAGACAACTAATTTGAAAGAAATCTTTTTAACTGGAAGCAGCTTACTTTATGCTAGGGATATATGTGTTAATGTGTGCTCACAATTTCTGCAGATATAGGAAGCCTTGATTTCAGCACTAGCATGGTTCCACTGTATGGGGGTGGGGGAGAGATTTTTGTGGGCTCCCTATATGCTAGTGGCTGATAGACGAAACAGGGCCAGCCTAGAGAGGAGTTAAGGAAATTGGTACAGTCACCACAACAAGGATACGTTGCCCATTTTTCCAAACTATGTAGCCCAGGGATGGGAAAACTTTTTGGGCCTAGGGCTACATCTGGATGGGGAAATTGTATGCAGGGCTGGGGCAGGGGCTTGGGGTGCAGGAGGGAGTGCGGGGTGTCGGAGGGGCTGTAGTGTAAAGGAAAGGGCTCAGGACAAGGGATTGGGGCAGGGGAGGGGTGCGGGGTGTATGAGGGGGCTCAGGGAAGTGGGTTGGAGTGCAGGAGGGGTGCGGGATGTATGAGGGGGCTCAGGGCAGGGAGTTGGAGTGCAGGAGGCACCTGAGGTACAAGCAGGGAGTTAGGGGGCGTAGTGCAGGCAGGGTTCAGGCTCCAGCCCAATCCTGCTTCCCTATGGGGGGGAATCCCATGGGCCAGATCCAAAGCCCTGAGGGGCCAGATCTGGCCTGCGGGCTGTAGTCTGCCCACCCCTGATGTAGCCTCAGGAATAAGGAGAAGTCACAGAGCAGCTCTCTCTAGTTCTTTGCAGCCAGTGAGGGGAGGATTCCTTCTTCTGGTACCTGGCAGAAGCTTTTTGCACCAGGACTCCAAGATGGCTACTCAGATTCACTGTAGTGTAGAGAGGGAGAAGATTTTTTTTTTCCCCTTAATGAACAGGAATTCACTAAACAAGAGGAGCACAAATTAAAGAGTTAAAGGTAGTGGGAGAAAAAGCAAAGAACTAAATGTAAAACAGTTTGTGGAAGCTGATGCTAGGGAAGACACATTTAAAGCAGGCATTTCTGGAGTCCACAGGGCACATGATCTGGTGGAATTCTCTCTCTTCTCACTTTGTTTATCCCTAAATTGCAGCACATTCATCTTGGAATTGCAAACCAGGCCTACCCCAATCTGATGAATTATAACTAAGAAGGGTTAATTATGTAGACTCTGTACATACAGCTGCTGCCTGTCTTACATCACGCCTGTGAGTGGAAAACAATTCTTTTAATCACCTGGTTAATGTACCTGGTATACTTTGAGTGCAGCTCTTGAAGTATCCCAGGAGAATGATGAGGCTTCAGTGGATCACACTATTCATTGTGGTACCATTCTCCAACTGTGATATTTTTGTGTCAATTCCTCTTTTGTCAGAGCTCCAGTGGCTACTTGGTAATAGACTAAGAGAGCAAATCTCAAACTCAGAGTTCACTAAAATTTTTCCTCTATTGTGTTCTTTTCTTTGCTGGTTAAACAGCCCCCCTAAAACAAGCTGTTACATATAGATGAAATTTAATATCTGATAGGAGATCAAGCTTTCATAATCTATAACTAGGAAAGAGATTAGGAACAAAGAAGAGATTAATTTGAGATTTGTTTATATCTCTGCTAAAATCTTTTCTGGGAAATTCTAAATTTTTCTTCTAATCTCTGATTAAATATGGATAAATCTTTCATTGGCCTCCTACCTCATGATTTGTGTTTACTTAAAGAACATGTGTTTTACATAAAAGTATTTCCATTATTCTTTACCCAGAAATGAACCTGTTATCTATCCAGGGTAAAGTTATTTTCTTTGATAACTTAACTGTTACTTCTAGCTATTTATGCTGTTTTATATTTAGATTTTTTTTCAGAATTTTTAACCTTGTAAAGAAAGTGGAGAGAAATTTCCTTTGGAGCACAGATTTTTCTAAAAATGATTTGTGGTAATGTGGGCAAGTGTTACTATGATTTATTCATAATTCTGGGCAGTTATCATATAGGTGTTTTTTAGTGGAATCTTTTTTAATGATTGTAAAGGTGCCTAATGCTAGGGATATACACTTTCAATAAGCTGAAAACAGTGAGATTGGTCAAGATAATATTTATTTATGTCCTGAAGTCATTTTGCTATTCTCTAATTTACAGGTTATGCCACAGCAAATTGACTGACACCTTATTTTTTTAATAATAGTAATATTTTTATTTATTGAAAGAAACACTAGTAGCCTTGTGCACATTTTCATTCACCTTTACTTTAGATGGTAGAGTACATATTTCAGGTGTGTTTCAAAATAATCAGTGGATATGTAACCAGTTCTGGATTACATTTCATTTTGTTGTAAAACTATATGCCCAGGATTGTATAATCAATTCTTAACTGTCAAAACATGTCCCAATCAGGAAAGTGAGATAGTGTGGCTTTTCAGAAATAGTTAAAATGAAGCTTTATTTACAAAATTTTAAGCTATAAAAAGTTAACTTTTTTAAAGTGTGTATTTAATACAAGGTTAGATATGCTCTACATCAGGGGTTCTCAAATCGGGGGTCAGGGTTATTACATGGAGGGTTGCGAGCTGTCAGCATCCACCCCAAACCCTGCTTTGCCTCCGGAATTTATAATGGTGTTACATATTTTAAAAAGTGTTTTTCATTTATAAGGGGGGGTCACACTCAGAGGCTTTATATGTGAAAGGGGTCATCAGTACAAAAGTTTGAGAACCGCTGCCCTACATGGCTATGTGTAATAGGAGTAGGCCAGATGTAACTTTATGCAAAGCCCAGGCTACACTTAACCGTTTGCTGCTGTAGCAGCAAACAGTTCTGTTATAAACATCTTAACTTGCTGGGGTTAGGACACTCTCTCCTATCAATATCAGATAATGTGCAGTCCATGCCTTTAGCACGAGTGCATTTGTTTGCAGTATTGGGGCCTGTATCTATCTAGGTCTGGAGATGGATCATACCCGGTAAGCAAATGCATACTTCAGCAGCTTCATCCTGACCTTTGAGAGCCCACCTAGATCAGAAACTGTGTCTACATCCATGATGTGCCAAGACAGTTGTGTAACTATGATGGTGCAGCTTAAAAAGCCCAGGACGCAAAGTGTGAGAGCCAAGCTATTTGTAGTCAAAGGAGGAGTTTAGCTGTGGAACAAATTTCCAGTTGAGATAACTGGCCCGGAGTCTATTTAGAGAGAGATTTTAAAATACCATTGTGGTGAGGTACTGGTGACTGCATCAGTCGCCAATGTCTTTAAGACTGCGTGTGAACAAATCCCTCAGTTAACAGAACTGTCAGGATGAGTTAATCAGAAGCCTCCCTTCTATGACAATGGGTTGTGAACATTCCCAGGAGTTTGGACTGAGTGTGTGGAGGTCCTTAGCTGAGTATTGGGTGGGAGGTGGGGGAGGGTGAAGGCAGAACACACAAACTAAGAACAGAACCACACAGAAGCAGAGGCAAAAAGCAAGAAAGCTGAGTAGGCTACGATCCTGGGAAAAGCTAGAGGGAGCTCTTGGGCCTGTTGACTGAAGAGCCTTGGAGCTATAAGCTAAGGAACTGTTCCTTTTGTTCTTGGTTCCTCCTGCATTCAGGGACACAGGACTTGAATATTCTTTGTAAATAAACAAGATTGCATCAAAGAGAATATCAGACTCCACCAATTTCTTCTTCCAACTGGAACATCCCCAGGGCCCTAAACTGTGCCTAGCCATTCAGGTCAAAAAGGGGAAACAATACTCGCTTTTTTATTAGCTATTTCCAGCATGCTCAGGGAGATGAAGAGCAAGGGGAGAAGAAAGGGACTGCTTCCCCCCGAGATGTGCATCCCAAGGAAATATTTTAATCGAGGGATATAATTCCATGAAGTCCTATCAGGAACCACACAATATAAAACATTTAAATACAACTGTGATGAGTGATATAGAAAATCTGAAGACACCGCTAGTTCCTTTGTTGTTTTTTTTCCAGGACATACTGCGGAAAAATATATCCAATAATAGGTAGGTCTGTTCTAAGCACTGTAGCCTATTTATCAACTCATTTCTTTGACATGGAAGAAGTGGAGGGCGGGGGAAACCAAGGAAACTGTCTTTGTTTAATCACTGCTATCAGTGGAAAAGAAGAACTATGACCTGTAATACAGGATGAATGTTCTAAGTCCATTGAAATAGGGGAAAGGATGTGGCATTAATTAAATTCCAGCATTTTAAAGGCTTGCTATTTCCCATATTTATTTCCAGAGTGATACAGAAAAGGAGTCTACATATACTTTCCTTAAGAGTGGGTGAACCTTCAGTGAAGGCTGTCATGCCTGCTTCGGGGTGGGGGAAGATAGTAAAGGGAAAAAAGAGAGGTAAGAGTAGTGTAATAGATGTTAAATGGAGTGTGACTTTCATGTGGTTGTGGCCTCTGGTCCTCTGGTGTTTGAGTGCAATGCGTTTTTCTAGATGACAAATGTTGGAAAGTTGTTTATTGCCCAAGGTGTTTTAAGTGCCAAAAGGCAAGAGTGTGAAAGATGGCTATGAAAACATCAGAGAGAATGTAAAATTATTAAAGGGATGTCAGTCCATGTATATGTGCACAGGGCAAAGAATAAGATTTTTAATGTTAGTTTTTTACTTCCCCAAGCAACAGATTTTTACTTACATATCCCTTCTCATTTATTTTTAAATATAAATGTTTTTAAGCTTAAAAACTAAACCTATGTTATGAATGACACTTCACTAATGCCATTTCTGCAATAGCAAGTGAATCACTCTCACATTTTCCATGCCATTGTAGTGATTCTACAGTTCTTGCTCAAAAGTACTGTATTGATTTATTGTATTGATTAAATGATTACCTCAGCATTTTCTAGGTAATAACAGTTTGTTTCTGTGCATTAACTTTTAATGATTTGGAGAACACTTGATCTTTCATCTAGTATTTCCTAGTATATTCAATACCCTAAATTGCTGAAATGGTAAATGTAAGCTTTCATGGACATAATGGATACCAAACTTTTTAAATAACCAATAAAAAAATCCTTGTTTTTTCAGATGTGTTGTGCTATATTAAAAATATAATGTGCTACAGTAGTCTTACACACATCCCTGGTTTGAGCATTTGTAAGTATGTGAAATTATTAAATGCTATGCTTATTGTACTAGAATATTTTTTAACCTGGAGAGACCCTCATATTTTTTGTCATTCCTATATAGGTGAACTGCAAAGCTAACATGAATATTGAGTTAATTTTGTATGCTGGTTGTGACAACAGACCTAACTAAATTCATACAACACAAGAATAAGTCCTAACAAGTCTTTCAAATATTTCCCCCTCTTCCATATGAAATGTTCCTGGCACTTCCTGATTCACTGGAGGTAAGTTAAAAAATGATTGATTTTTGGACTTTCCTGTTAGTATGAGTGGACTCATTACTGTAATCCCTAAAACATATCATTCTCAAAACAACATACAAAAGCCAAGATGATTTCACATAGTACATACTGTGCACTCTGAAGGTCAATGCAGAAGTCTTATCAATAGTCAGCCTAATAAGAGTGGCAGTGGTGTCCTAGAGAGAACCTCTGAAAGCTTTTAACAGTGGATCTCTTTCTAAAAGTGATTTTCTGATCCAGTCACATTACTGAGATAAATGCAGGAATCACTGGGTGTAATCTGATACCCTGTGCTATGCAGGAGGTCAGACTCTGATAATGATACACTTCTTGGCCTTACAATCTAGGAAGATTACCTACTTTTAATACAAACATTAATGAAGAAGAGGGTCAGGGAAGCAATAGACAAAATGAACCCAAAATTATTTTAGACTACACTAAACTGGCATAGACCATTAAATGTACAAAAGGTACATTAATACTTATGGACACAGTTCTTCAGCAAAGTTCTGTGTACCCTCAACTCGTATTCTGACACCCAGAATAGCTTGTTGTCAATGCTAAAATCCGCTTCTACAGAAGTGAAGTGCCCAACCTCTATTCCATGGTTGTACATAGAAGAGAAAATGAAGTAACCTACAGCTGGTTGAGCCTGGACTACTTAATAGGACAGTGGTCTAGCAACTCCTCTGAGAAGACATGACTGCTTCCATAGCCCCAAATATAATGTGAAACCTCCTACCTACAATAAGGAAAGGCTCTCTTTTAATATGGGTCGTAATTTACTATAATACTGTCATATTCTGGGATGCAGTCCAGACCAGTGAGAGATTATCAATACTTTGTTGTTCTGGCTCCCAACCTGGGCCACTCACAAATATCCTAAAAGCATGAAGGTCACAACATGAATGGCTGTCTATATAGCTACAGCCTTGGCCCAGCAGCCTGTCAGCAACAGTCCAGTCACACTCTGGCTGCCACCAGACTTGGTCACTACTTGCAGGGTGGCCCCAACACCCCTTGCTCAGTCTTGAATCTTCCCCAAAACATGTTCTGCACTATCCAGCCTTCTCCTGGGAAGCTGAAATATTAGGGGTGCATTGCCCCTGTAAGGGGTCAATATTCAAAGTCTGCTACTTTAAATGAAGTTACCAAGGAATTCAGTGTAAACACAACACTGGATTAGCTTAAAAAAATTGGACAAGTTTATTTAACTATGGAGATTTTAAGTGAGTGCAAGTATAAGGTATTAAAGTCAAAATGGCTAAAAGAGAAACAAAGAGAGAGCTTAAGCTGTTTTTGCCCCTCACTCTTATAGTCCAGTCACCCTTCAAAATGCATTTTTAATGGGGGCTACTCCTAGATAAAGTTAGGCTCATAGACTTTAAGGCCGAAAGGACCATCATAATCATGTAGTCTGACCTCCTGCACATTGCCAGCCACAGAACCTCACCCACCCACTCCTGTAATAGACCCACAACCTCTGGCTGAGTTACTGAAGTCTTCAAATAATCATTTAAAGACTTCAAGTTACAGAGAAGCCAGAATTTACACTCGTTTAAATCTGCAAGTGATCTGTGCCCCGTGCTGCAGAGGAAAGCAAAAACCTCCCAGTTTCTCTGCCTATCTGACTTGGGGGAAAGCTTTCCAACCCCAAATATGATGATCTGTTAGCCATATGCTCAAAGTTGAAGACTCAACAGCCAAACACCCAGGAAAGAGCTCACTGTAACTCAGAGCCCTCACTATCTAGTGTCCCATCTCTGGCCATTGGAGATATTTGCTATTAGCTGCCTACAATGGCATGTGGCCCATTTGTGACTATATCATCATACCATTCCCTCCATAAAATTATCAAGCTCAGTCTTTGAAACCAATTAGTATTTTTGCCCCCACTACTTGCCTTGGGAGGCTATTCCAGAACTTCATTCCACTGATGGTTGGAACCCTTCATATAATTTCAAGCCTAAACTACTTGATGTCCTGTTTATATCCATTTGTTCATGTGTCCACATTGGCACTTAACTCCTCACCCTCACAGGTATTTATCCCTTTGATGTATTTACGGAAAGCAATCACATCTCTCCTCAGCCTTCTTTTGGTTAGGCTAAACAAGCTGAGCTCTTCGAATTTCCTTTCACAAAGTAGGTTTTCTATTCCTCAGATCATCCTAGTAGCCCTTCTCTGCACCTGCTCCAGTTTGAACTTATCTTTTTTTAACATGGGAGACCAGAATTGCACACAGTATTACAGATGAGGTCTTACCAGTGCCTTATCTAAGGGCTGGTCTACACTATGGGGGAAGATCGATCTTAGATACGCAACTTCAGCTACGTAGCTGAAGTTGAAGTATCTAAGATTGAATTACTCACCATCCTCACGGCGCGGGATCGATGTCTGCAGCTCCCCCTGTCGATTCCACAACTCCGTTTGGGTTGGTGGAGTTCTGGAATCGATATAAGCACATTCGGGGATCGATATATCGCGTCTAGATGAGATGTGATATATTGATCCCCGAGCAATCGATTGCTACCCGCCGATACGGTGGGTAGTGAAGACGTAGCCTAATAGTACTACCACTTCCTTTTCTTTACTGGCAATACCTTGCCTGATACATCCTAGGACAGCATTTGCCTTTTTCAGGGCCACATCACATTGGCAGCTTGTAGTTGTCCTTTGATCAGCCAATATATCCAGGTGTTTTCTCTTCCTCTGTTGCTTCAAAATTATACATTCCCAGCTAATAAAAATTCTTATTAGTTCCTAAATGACCTTGCACATTTCACTATTAAATTTCATCCCAATTCTATTACTTCAGTTTTCAAGATCATCCAGATCTTCTTATATGATATTCTGGTCTTCCCCCATATTGGCAATACCTCCCAATTTTGCATCATCTTCAGTTTTTATTAGCACACTCTCACTTTTTGTGCCAAGGTCAGTAACAAAAATGTTTAAGATGGGTCTCAAGACAAATCCCGAAGAAACTCCACAAGTAACCTCCCTCTAGCCTGACAGTTTCAGTATGACTCATTGTAGTCTCTTCTTTAACCAGTTCCTTATCTACCTTTCGGTTCAAGTTCATTCCAGCTGTGAGGATGGGGTCTCTTGGTGAAAGAGGTATCAAATTGTTTGCTGAAATGCAGATTGCTCTGTTCCTGTTCACCTGTGATGTCAAGTGGTTCTTCTTTGGCAAGTGATTGCCAATCAACTTTGACACCTGGCTTGAGGCACCGACTTGTCCTTTGTCTTTGAGAAACTGGTTTACCCACTCCCCAGTTAGTTTTTTGGTAAACACATTGTAGTCATGAACTGAAGTTATGTTCATAACTCTTGATATGCATTTTGTACATACATTACACAAGACTATTGATCAGTGCAGTGTTAATTTTTAAATGATACCTCACATGGCATATTTTGCATAAAGATTATTACAATAGCATGTAGAGTGTGAATACAGGTGTGCTCTCAGTCACAAATACACAGAAAGCAAGCAGCTGTTAAAGTCCATATTTCGCAGTTCTTGAATTATAAAGTACCAGTATCTTATTCAGCATCCCCAGATTCTCTTACCTGAGAATATTATGGTGACTGTAATCAATATGTTAAGAAATCTGCATTAACATGCTTTAGGAGTATTAACATAGCATAACAAGTTTAACTACTAAACTTGAAAACAACTAATAAATTTGCATGTTTTTATTGTCAATTAAGATTTGCATACATACTGTGACATTCATTAAAAATGTAGCAGATGGATACAATCAGTGATAATCATGCATGCCACTTATTACCGAGAATATGATACATTGTTAATTCATGGAAACCGAAAGCCTAATTACTTCTATCAGTGTAATTGATGGGCTTTGTATGTGCTGCTTTGTCAAACAAATTAATATGAAATAAAATGTTCCTCTAATTTATTGGCACTTCAAGAAAAAAGAATACCAGTCAAATCTGTAGAAACTCTGGAAATTCATGCTTTGGGGAATTTCAGTGATCATTTTTATAATCTTTCATAAGCTTGTTCCCAATACTAGTCTTTAAGTATAGTGCAATTAATTAGTTAGCTAATTAATGAATATGTTCATTGGCAGCACTCTAAAATTAATTTTTCACCAATAAAGCTGTTTCAGTGGTCTGGTATAGCCAGATCCAGTGCAAGGATGTTTCGCACCCTAACTGAAACTTCCACCTTGCGCCCTGCCCTGAGGCTCGCCCTCCATGGCAGCTCCCCCCCTCTGCCCTGAGGTGCCCCCCGCAGCAGCTTCCCACCCCCCACCTTCTGCCCTGAGGCACTCCCCCATCCCAGTTCACCCGTGCTCCTCCTCCACCCCAAGCACGCCATCGCTGCTTCACTTCCCCCGCCTCCCAGGCTTGCGGCGCCAAAGCTAATCGGTGCCGCAAGCCTGGGAGGTGGGAGAAGTGAAGCAGCCACGGCATGCTCGGGGAGGAGGAGGGGCAGGGGTGAGCTGGGGGAGTTCCCCTGTGTGCCACTCCTCCCCCCTTACTTGCTGCTGGTGGCCCTCCCTGCTCTCCCCTGCCCCGGCTCCCTCCGTCTAAATGCTGGCGGCAACCAGGACGGCCGAAGATCCGGCCGCCATGGTTGCTGCCGAAGAAAATGCCGCCCCCCAAATCCTACCACCCTAGGTGATCGCCTAGGTCGCCTAAATGGTTGCATCGACCCTAGATATAGCTAGGGCACAGAGACCACTGATGGGTAAAAACTAAACTGGGTATTGCTACAAAACATAATTTCATTTCTGGTGATTTAAAATGCACCCAAACATTCTGTCCGATTTTTAGGGATTTGGCCTAATTCCATAAGAAGGGTATGCAGTGAATCACAAAGTGCCCCTTTGCTTTTCCAGAACTGTTATGCCATTTTTGTGATGATTCTGTCATCTAGTAGCGGCTCAGGGCCCAAGCTTTCCACTCAGTTGCTGAAATACTGGATGAACTGAATCATGCACGATTAATCAGGCTCATCTTTGTTGTTGTAGTGTGTATGTTTGCCTCAGGAAAAGTAAGGTGAGCTCTTGATGACCAGTGGACTTTCTGGAGAAGTATGACTCTTGAATGCTGTTGTGTTCACATGTGCAATCATATCTGCTTGACATCATTGCTTGCAAACTTCTTTAGTCTATGAAATGTCAGTTGCTTTGACGGTAATTCCCAGTGCCTCCAGTAGCAACTGTGTGACTACAACCTAACACTTCACATTGTAAATATTAGGGTTCAGTGAATGTTCTTGGGACAAATAGATGATCACTTTAGGTTCACTAGAAGACATGCTCCTGAGCATCTGCAGGTCACCTGAGCAATGTAGGTGGCATAACCAAAGAAAGCAAAGCAAAGAAAGCCTGTGCTGCCTTGTAGCCTGCACAGCAATCCATGGTAACTAATGGTGGCAATGACAGTGACTTTCTCATTCCTGGGTGTTTAATGGGATTGGAAAGGAAGATCAGGTTAGAACAGTACTTCAGGAAAGTGATTGATGACTGTTTCTGTGTTAACTTTGATTCCTTCTCCTGCTCCCAGGGACTACAGAGGGGCAAGAGCTAAAACCGCTAGTCATCTCAAGCTCCATGAGAGCGATACAGAGTTTAGAATGGGGGCGGGGGAGAGCATCAAAGAGAAACTGAGCTCTAAACTTTACTGAAGCACAAAGAGACAATGTTGCAAATGCAGTTTTTTTTTTAAATTACACTACCAGAATATTTCACTGAAAGAGAAGAGGAAACAGATTAGTAATAAGAAACTGACATGGAACCAATCACTGGCTTCTGTGTCTAGATAACGGAAGAAACTTTTGGCATGTCTGAAAATGTTTTGTAATTAAGTTTGTAATTTTAAAAAATGTTGAAAATTAGAAAAAAGCAAAGTGACATTTTCTCCCATCTTAATAATAATAATTATGTACATACATTTATAAACATTCTGACATTGCCCTATATAGCTTGTGGGCATGTATTTAATTTGGCTGAATTTAACAGAGACTGTTCCGGAATATAAAGTGAGAATAGTTTATAAGCAAAAAACAGCAAAAGTTAATGCAAAAGCCTGGAAACAAAAAAAAAAAAAAAAAAAGCTTAAAACAAGACTGAATTCTAAAAAGAAAACTTTCGAACTAAAGCCCTCCTGTCTTGGGATGGACTTCACATGGGCAGACTCCCATATCTGTGCAAAGCTCCATTGGAGGATTAGGCTGTTAATATTACAATATTTTAGATTTTGAAGATAGGATGTATTCTTCATACAGGGTGTGGGGAGAAGTAATAAACTGGTACACATTAAAATAGGGAGTTACATTTCAGAATAGCAGTTATGAGAAGTTGCTAAAAACACTGGAACAGAAATGTTTAGTACTTTAGGTATCTAGATCTTTATTGTCCAGGGAAAGTCTGCTTCTACAGAAACTATAGGTTACAGAATTCAAAGTAAACAAACCATAAGTAAAGTTCTTCTAGATAAGGTGGGGGGGGGGGTTGTTCTTGTTTGGCAGAAAAAACCCAAGTCAAAAAATGACAACATCCACCAACAACAACTAGGAAAATACTAAATCAATGAAGGACTAAGAAAATTGCAGACTATCGTATCTGAATTCTGTTCTTGATTCCTACCACATTTATCAAAATAATCTGTGGATGAGATCATGGTGATGAAAGTACAAGAAAATATCTGATTTTAGAAAGGAAGGATGAGTTTATGATGGAGGCCCTGGACTGGAATTGGGAATCTGCATTCAATCCCTGATTTTGCTACATATTTCCTGTATGGCACTGGATTGATCACTTAAATCTCTTTGTGCCTCATTTCTTCCTGTAAAAATTAGAAATTTTAAAAAAACCAACCCCTCTGCCCCTTTTTCTTCCACCTTTTGCTCTCTTGTCCATTTGGGCTGTAAATTCTTCAGGGGAGGGAACATTTTTTTTACTCTGTGTGTGTGTATATATATACAGTGACTACAGCAATAGGTCTCAGTCTTGTTTGGGGTCACTAGGGGCTACTTTAATACCAATAAATAACAATAACAATAAACACCTTTGGAAATGTCAAAATCAAAAGTTATATGCAATGTAACTGTAGCTGTGTTGGTCCCAGAATATTAGACAGATAAGGTTGGGGGAGATAATATCTTTTGTTGGTGAGAGAGACAAGATTTTGAGCCACACAGGGTATGTCTACACAGCAAAGAAAAATCCCCAGCTGGCCTATGTCAGTCGACTCTGGCTCATGGACAGTGGCCTGTTCCATTGCTGGGTAGACTTCCAGACTCACTGGGTCCTAGAGCCTGATCTTGAAGGGTCCTAGAGCCCACAAGTCTAAATAGCAATGAAATAGCCACACAGCCAGAGAGAGCTCTTCAGGTCTGGGAAAGGTATTCCAAGCATCACAGCGAAATGCTTATGCTAAACAATCTATTGCACTTTGCTCTGTGTGTGGCTCAAAAGCTTATCTCTCTCACCAATAGAAGTTAGTCTAATAAAAGATATTACCTTCCCTACCTTGTCTTACTAACTTTTGGTTTTAGAATTTATAGATTTCACTTCACGTACAAGGATCAGTCTGACATCTCAGTTTATCTAGTAGTGTGGTTCCTGACTATCTAGCTAGGTAGATTGTCACAGAAATAATACCTCTTGGTTCTCTCCTGTCATCAGGAGATAATCTGAACTCTGAGTTCCGAGCCCTCCCTTCACTTCAATGACCCATTGTAATTACATTGATTATTCAAGAGAGTTTCTACTGCACTTTCATATCACAGTCCCATTCTTGTTGGCCTTTGAATTATATTGGAAGAGCAGAATTCCTAAGCATGAAGCCTCCTCACATTTTGTTCCAGTCACCTCTACTCATCTTTAGTCACTTCTACAATTTTTGGAACTGTGAGCAATCTAAATACTAAATACTTTGGATGCATTTCACAAATCCAATTGTAAATACTCTGCCTGTCCTTTGCATTGCTACTACCCACTCTTTGAATGTGGGTTTCTATTCTCTACACGTCACGGTAAGTGTAGACCTACCCTTAGCTGATTAATTATTTGGATGATTTGTGAGTCAGAATCAAATCCAGATCACTCTCCTGGAGCTACCAGGAGTGAGACATTATAAATACTATATATGTGTTAGTTAATGAAATAAGTATATACCGACATGACTGGATATGTAGAGGAATAGATCTGTTGCATAAGAAAATGCTATTTTACATAATTTTTTTGATCATACCTTTCTCTAAACATCATTTTCTCCCTGCACTTCTAACACATCTTGTCTTGCATGCCATTCTAACCTACTTAATAGTGCTTTTTTAAAAAAAATGCTTCTTAAGGCACAATTCACCAACATCTCTAGCTGCTTAATATATTGATATCTTTCACAAATGCTTTTTTTTAAAGATCACCAGACCCTCTTTTTCTGCATCCTTTGTTTTGCTGTCAGATCCCTTCTAAAGTCCTCTCATTGCTTTCTAGACTAAGATTTATTTAAACATTATAACCCTTCATCTAGTGTAGTGCAATATCAACAATTTCCTCTCCTATTTAGGACTCTATTTTTAACGTCCTTCTTGCTGCATTCTGCTTGAAACTCAGTTAGCATGAATTCTGTTATAAAGCTAGAGGCCTGGGAAAGGTTGGTTGTGCAAGATAGCCCAAAATAACAAATTTTCCAGATCGCCAAAAAACTGTTATCCTGTAGGGTATTTTTTTATTTACCCCAGTACTTAGATATGCCATGCAAGTCATTATTTTTCACAAGAGATCTAAAAAGGTATTGCAAACAAGTTTCTGAATATTCAAATACAATTAATTATATGCTCATACCAATCCATTCACTGAAAACCAACTTAAGAGAGATTTGGGAACAGGAGCAGGTGGGTTGGTTGTTTTTTTTAAACAAGCATATTTCTCTACCAGTTTGGTCATCACTTCTTCTGCTATATTGGGGCACATGCATTTCCACAAGAGATCAAATGTATTCTTAATGTTGCTACTCTTAAGTGTCCTGTTTAAAATTAGTGATACAGTAGAAGCTCAGAGTTACGGACACCTCAGGAATGGAGGCTGTTGGTAACTCTGAAATGTTTGTAACTGAACAAAATGTTATGGCTGTTCTTTCAAAAGTTTACAACTGAACATTGACTTAATACAGCTTTGAAACTTTACTGTTCAGAATAAAAATGCTGCTTTACCTTTATTTTTTAGTAGTTTGTTTAATACGGTATTTTATTTGCTTTTTGGTCTCTGCTATTGCTTGATTGTGTACTTCTGGTTCCAAATGAGGTGTGTGGTTGACTGGTCAGTTTGTAACTCTGGTGTTCATGACTCTGAGGTTCTACTGTAGGTCCAGACTGTAACAAAGCTTTTACTGTCAAATTTTTATATTTGTCCAACCATACTAAACTTGTGCAGCACCAGTGAAGGCTAAAAAAGGCATAAGCCTGAGAATACACATGAACAAAGGAACAATTACAGAGTTAAAAAAGGCCCCTGTCTCAAGAGAGGTGGTAGGTGTTTGGAGGAACCACAGTGAGACACAGGGACTCCTCTGGGGGTGTCTAAAGAAGTCAGGGATGGTAAGACTTTGGGTAAGATAAACATATTCGTGAACTGTTTATTTTAGAGAGAGAGGATTATAAAATAATGTTCCTATGCTAAAATAAAAAATGTGGAACAATAGCCGCAGACATCAGAGGTATAATTATTTTTGGATGGTCTCCAAGAAGAATCTGAAGTGTCACACCATCCCCACCTCACTACTTCTCTCCCTCCTTCCCCATGATATCTTATAACAGTCACTCCTTTCCCCAGGATCCATTCCCTGTCTGCAACCCCCATCCATGTATGACTGCACCTACACCCCTGGTATTTGCCTGCCCAGAAGTACCCACACACCTCAATGCAGGCACCTACCTGCACTAGCTTTAGGACTTAGCAGGGAAACCACCAATTGTACCTTAGATAATTGTGTGCTAAGCGTGGAGCTTGTTTGCTGCATATCACCCACAGGAAGGGGCAGAGAACACAAAGAACTGCTGCGTCTCAGATAGCTGAGTCAGGCTTGCTGAGAGGGATGGGCAGCAGTTTTGTATAATTTTTGGTGGTTTCTGGAATGGGTCCAAGTCACACACCCACCCACAGCACATGACTAAGGCTCTGGGAGGGAGTTTGAGTGTGGGAGAGGTGCAGGCTCTGTGAGGGAGTTTGGATGTGGGAGGGAGTTTGGGGTGCAGGCCCTAGACTGGGGCAGAGGGTTGAGGTGCGTTAGGGGGTGAGGGGTACAGGCTCTAGGAGGGAGTTTGGATGCAGGAAGGGATTTGGGCTCAGGGAGGGAGTTTGGGTGCAGGAGGTGTGCAGGGTCTGGGAGGGAGTTTTGCTGCTGGGTATGTGCTGTGGGCTGGGGCAGGGGGTTGGGGTGCAGGAGGGAGTCTGGATGAGGGCTTTGGGCTGGGGTAGCGGTTTAGGGTGAGGGGTGTGGTGCTTACCTTGAGCAGCTCCTGAAAGCGACCTGCACATCCCTCCAGGAGAGGCTCGTAGTTGTGGGATGTGGGGGAGATAAGGGGTCTCCACGTGCTACTACTCACAGGCACCACCCCCACAGCTCCCATTGGCCACAGTTCCTGGCCAATGAGAGCTGCGGAGTCGGCACTCGGGCCGGGGGCAAGGCGTGGAGACCCCTGGGGACATAGGGCTGTGCCGGACACTTCCCAGGAGTGGCATGGAATAAGGCCGGGCAGGAAGCTGCTTCAGCCCTACTGTGCTGCTGATGGGGGCACCTGGGAGCCCCCGGGGCCATTTTAAATTTCCCGTGGGCAGCAGACAGGGCCAGGAGACACTTCAGGGGAGGCGCAAGGGGGCAGCATGCGGGGCTGGGGGAGAGACCCGGTCCTGAACATTGGTGGAGCCAGGACCCTGGGCCCTGAATATTCCTGGTGCATGAGCACCACAGGCTCATATAACTTGCTGCCCCTGGATAGGGAGACTGTAACAAAGTCTCACCACTCCCAAAGCTGCAAGATCCAGCCTCAAAGCAATATGCCCCATTTAGACTAAGCCCACAGGTCTGACACAGGAAGACTGCTTGAATTCCAGGTCACTCTTACCTCTCTTTATTTTCTGATGGACTCCCCTCTCCCATAAGGGAAGGAAGAGGGGAGAGGACTTTTCTTTTGTTTGGTCCACAAGCCACCTTGGATGTCTGCTGGAGGTGGGAGACAAAGACAGCCTGGGTTTTATAGGGACAGTCCTGATTTTTGGATCTTATTCTTGAATAGGCTTCTATTACCCCCCACTCCCTATTCCGATTTTTCGCATTTGCTGTCTGGTCACCCCAGCTGCACTCTACCCCCGCAGGATCCAAAGGAAAAAATAAACAATACAGAAAACAAAAATCTAAAGGTATTTTTTTTAAACCCAACAACTTGAACCTCCAAAACAATCTCCCTTAATCCTTAATGTTGTGATCTTACTTTAAAAAAAGTAAATTGAAGGGCATATGAATTTCCTTGGCAATATTGCTTATGTTTTTTTCCATCATGTAAAGTGAATAAACAGACAACTAGCAGTTGACTACTCAGAAACTAGTCTATTAAAGCCACCATAGGAGGAAACATTTCACTGTTTGTTATAGGCTACAGTTTGTGTTAGAATTTTTTAACATAATAACGAAAGAAATGAGGGTTTTTTAGAGCGCTGTGAAAGTGAAGCATTTTTTTTCTGGTGAAATTTCATACAGGGATCCAGATTCTCAGTTTCAATGGAAGTCAGTGGAGCAACATTGATTTATTCCACCTGAGAAACTTGCTCAAAATGTTTTTTGTTGGTTTTTTTTGGTCATTTTTTGTGTGTGATGTCACTTCTCCTAAAAGCCAGTTTTCTACTGATTTCAGACAATGATTCCCTGCCTCCCTCTAAGAAGTTGACAAGTTGCTTAGTTTGATTTAAGATGAACAAATAAAAGTTGAATAAATAATATTAGACAGCAAATGAAACAGATGCAGTAGGTAGACTGGTTTTCTTCACACCAGGGAACACAGATATTTCAGAAAATAAAGCAAATTTCAGTGAGAGACCATATGTATAGTATAAAAAACCTAAAGTAATGAGAACTAAAAGGAAAAAATGGACCACTGTAAAGTTACCGTGAAGATGGCTTCTAGCTATAAAGGAGAAGACAAGTACAATTATTGCATTATATAAAAAATGGGGGCAACCATTTGAGTGTTTATTTTGGCAGAATCTTGGCATGTGCATTAGTTTTCTAGTGAAAAGTAAATTTTTGCCCAGTTCTAATATTTGCATTTACTTTGTTTTGGATTCCTTGTTTATACTACAGAGAATTTTGCTCTCTACAAATTTTTCCTGAGCAGTTGTGACTTGCAAAGTAACCTAATCCTCTGATTCACTGCCCTTACATAATTTTTCTACCTCAAAATACATTGGGTGGCAAAGAGCAATGTGAGCCCCAATACTAAGAAGAAAGCAGTTTTACCATTGGAAAAATGCATAAGAAAAGCACACAGTAAAGCAGACTCAACACTGCAAATCATGCAGTGGTGTAAGTTCAACGATGGCAAAATATGTATCAAAGTGGTGAAGTACATACTTTTGTTCAGATAAGTATCCAAAACCCTTATGCTATAATTTTCCATAAGATTTGAAAGCCAAATACAGACCTGGAACAACTCTATTGACTTCAATAAAATTGCATCTGCTTTTGCCATGGGGCAGATTTTGGTGGTACCATATAACAATAGCATTTTCTCACCAGTTGCAGGCATTATTTTAGAATATTCTAGTACATTTAAAAAAAAATCAAAGTAGGTTATTGAATTGGTTAATTTCATCAAAATCCACATCATAAACCCATCAAAAAATGGCATGCATAGCAGACTTCTTAGTGGAGGCCCTTCGCTAATTTAATTTAAGACTGCATCATAATGCATAGGCACAAAGGGACATGACGTTGCACAGGCAATCTTAATCATTGAATTTCTTACTCTTTAGTGAGTCTCTTCACTTTACAATAATGGCCTTTTAGCATGTTTACATGCTCTTTATATATCCTGTATCATATATGTTATATTCCAGATTCTGCCCTCACTTATACTAATTTAAAACCTGAGTAATTCTGCTAACATCACTAGAGCTATTCCAGTGGTATCAGTGTAACTGAGATAAGAATATGGCCCTTGGAGTATATTGCAGTAAGGCAACATTTACCCACAACATGGAGTTTTTCATAACAAAGCTTAGAAATGTTTCAGCTGTTACTTTAATATATTCCATCTCTTTGTTACTGATGATCTCTATAGAAAAAGAGGAAAGCTTATTGTCTTTGTGCTGCATACTTCCCCCTTCTAATCTCTGATTAAATGTTAGTGCTTATAAAGTGACTGAGCTAGGCATGATACAGACAATCTGTGCCCTTCTTCAGAAAATTCTGCAATTATGGCAAGTTTTGTGGTGGTTTTATGGCATAGATAAAAAAAATTTACACTATAAAAATAATGTTTAATGTCTGAGAATGATTCTAATCATTATGTGGTAAAGCCAAGATATTAAAAATAGCGTACTAACTTTAGGCACCTATATAAATGGGCTGATTTTCAAAAGTGCCGTAACCAACAACTCACATTAAAATTAATTGCTCACATTACTTATGTTAAGCACTGTGACGATGTGGTTCTGGCGGGACCCAACTGAGGTGCCAAATCAGGACCAATTGCTCAAACAGGGCAGTCACAGCCCAAGGCTGGGGTTTTTCCACCTCTAAGGCAAACCAAACCAGCCAGACAAAAGACTTCGGTGTCACCCCTCTGGCTAACCGCAAGTCACAGAAGCAATTTCCTTAGACACTCCAGTCTCCCAGTATCACCACCAGTCCCACTCGTCCTGGGCATGAATGGTTATGAAAACCAACACCCCAGTAAAAGAAAGAGGTTCTCTCAATCCCAAAGGACCAAGCCCCAGA
>NC_133775.1:41986602-41998331 GCF_003597395.2 Chelonoidis abingdonii | reverse complement strand
ACAGCCGATACTTATAACTTCAACTACAAAAATGATACAGACATACAGACAGCATAATCATAACCAGTAACCCGTAACCTGGTCTTAGACACTTTATATGACCCCCTTTACATAGGATTTGGTGCCACTACAGAACCTTGGTTGCAACCCATGTTCTATATGGTCTCAGTTTATATTAATAATGTCACAAGCACATATGTAAGTTATTGCAGAACTGGAGCTTAATCAAACACATGATCATATTACCTGTGCTTTGTACCCATATTCTCTAGAGTTGAAAAGTTTAGTGCACTCCCTCACTGGAACTCCGTCTTTATTCCCAAAGAGCTGCATGAGTTTAGAAGTTATAATAATCATAAACATTAATGATACAGTGTAATTTAAAATATTTTTGATTACACGTACTAAATGTGATGGGGGGAAATATAATTTTCATCCTTCTCATCATGTGTGTTACTGTATGTTGACTGTATCTTGAATCATCCATTCCTTTATTATGGTCTCCATTTAGTTGGGGAACAAGTCAATGATAGAACATAGTTTTAATTCCTATTGCATTCAGATGCCCATATCTGCTTAGACTACTGATGCGATTAGATGAGAACATTTAAAAAAAGGGTTTTTTGTTGTTCTGGTTTTTGCTGTACCGTGCAGTTTGCCTTCTGCATGAAAATGACTGAACTTTTCGTCTTAGTACAGTAATATTCTTTCAGAATGCTATTTCCCTTAGGGATAGGAGAATGTTTGAATAAATTTTAAGCCAACTCAAACTTTGCTGGTTTGAAACTTACCCATGATAAATGGAAGAAGAGTGAAGGACCTGAGTTCTGGAACAAAAAGAAAAAAGAGGCCTATATGGCCCATGGAGAAAAGAAAGAAACAAAAGGAGAGAAATGGACCATGAGCTGGATTCCTTTTCTATGTTACATAGACAAAGAACAACAGCTTTAGTCAAATCAAATAGAATATTTTCAGGAAAAAAATCTGTCTACATACTAAAGTACTTCACAAAAATCCTCTAGTAATATCAGAATTAACTCTAGTCCTTTGGGCTAGAATACTTCCCTATGGAAAAAAGAACTAATGTCAAAGAGCACTGCTGAGTGGTCTGATACACTGCTGAGTGGCAGTTCAAAGGAGGGATGCTGAGTCTGAACATTGGTGGTAGTTGGGAAATGGCTTATTTTAATGGAGGGTGGGATCATTTTGTTAAATTTAAACAGTGTCCAAACTCACCAAAACCCCACTTCTCCCCACACCCCGCTTACTTCCATGCTCAGCCATGCTCACATTGTAACTTCAGACACTGTCAGTCAAGCAGAGGTTACTCGTTCAATATTCCCAACATAAGCAAGTGTGCAGAGAAGGGTGGAATTTGGGACTTGGCTCTGCTCACCAAAAAGAGTAGCTTGCTAGGTGTAGTCACAGATTAAGCTGCTGCATTGAAAAGGAATTGAAGTAACTTATTCTCCCCCCTCAACAGAGGCAGGAACAGGGGAGAAATTATGACTGGTTAACAATTCATTCTCTGGTCAGTTCCATGCATGGTGCATCTGTGCATGCCCCCTTACTTAAGGCAGGTTGTAAAGTTATAATATAGCCCAGAATAAATACGGGCCATTTTACAGGATATTTAACTTTATTTCCCACCTGACCTTTAGTCAGGAATATTTCTTTCAGTTCCAGGTATGATGTCTAACCGTAATGCTTTATCTGTGCTCTGTGAATCATTTCTGACGAGTACAACATGGTGTCACTTCCACACAATTTTATACACCGCACACTGAATAAACATGATCTTTCATAGGACAATCTGTTCTCCTACCACTGTTATTTTATTAGCCATGGCTAGTAAAATAATGTGGATTATTTGGATATACATTCCCATTGTTTTTTATCTTACTGTTTGATTGGAGGTCAGACACTGACACACGTCATAGATGCCGTACTACTTACGTAAACATTTGTACAATGCTCCAATTCTGCTACAAACTCGGTTTAAGCTATTTAGTCACTTTTGCTTTGAGACATTGGTGGTAGTTTGTAAAATTATTTCCATTTTGGTTCTGTGAGATGAGGTATAAATTTAGGACTACATACTAATCATCATCCCCAGAAGAACCCCCACGGGTATCAATTGGAAGTTAGAACAAATATCAACAGTGGAATGTGGCCTTTACATAGTGACTAATCTTGGCATTATTATTTTACTTGTTCATTACGTTATGTCACATTCAGTATCAATCAGAGATAAAACAGACTCACTTTTAGAACAACTGCTACTGCAATCTTTTATTTCTCTTCCTTCCTTAACTTCCTTTCTTTGGCTCTCTCACTATTCTTTCTATTTTTACTTGATCCCTCTACATTTCTTCCCCTGCAGCAACTCCCAGTTCCCATCCTCTCTTCCGGGGCCTGAGTAGAGACCTACTGATCCAGCAACCACAACATGAGCCCAACATGCTAAAGTTACTGAGCTAATGACATCAGAGGCCTCTGACCAGGACATCAGCCCAGAAAGGTACAGATGTTGAGCTAATGACCTCATACAGGCCTGTACCTTGACAAAAGGTTAGAAGCTAGAGTTGTTCACTGAGACCTACACTTCGGATTCAGTTCAGCAAATTCAAGGGATGTCACAGAACCCTGTACTCAGAAATCACCCCAGCTAGCTAATGTTGTAGAGCCAATAGATCTCACAGAAGCCTTTGCCTTGACATTGGTCCCACATACTACAGTTAATGAATACCTCACAGAGGTATCCAGTATCATCCTATTAAGCTATAGCAACTGAACCAGCAGCTCTCACAGAGGCCAGAGCCTTGGCATAGACCTATTGTGAGAGAACTGGATTTGACCTAATCTGCAGCCATCTTGTGCACTTAACCCCCCCTACCCCATCCCCAATAAACTGGAAGCGAGGACACCATGGAGTCAGGAGACATATCTGGCCATGCTTAGGCAGACTAAAACAATTGCAAGCTTCAGTTTTACTAACTGAGATAGAAAAAGTGAAAAGACCGCTTCATGAGAATGGAAGGAGCAGGAGAGACTGTAGAAAATTGACCTTGATTCTGGTTGTTTGTGTTCATACATTTCTTTGATGAAGCTGCTTTGCAGATAAGGAGAATAATGAATTATTGTTGGCTGGTGCTAGGAAAATTGTTAGCCTATTAGGAGCTATTATGAGTTATGTGCTTTATCCAGAGAAAATCTATAAAGAGTTTAGTTAGAAAGTGTACTTTGGAACAGTGTGAGGGAACTTTTCCTTGGGTAAGGAACTGATGCCTAAACTCCCCAGCAGCTGGATGGAATGAGGGTCCCCAGAAGCCTGGCAGTTGATCACTCAAAACCATCTCAGACTTTGGGTAACTATAAATGTTTAGGTGCTCTGAACATACTGCTATAGCATATAGTAGTTTTGGGTAAAAGCACTCTGGTATATATCAATAATTCATCAGACAGAGGAGCTGTGTCCCCATTGATTTATATGTGACAGCACCCAGAGAGAAACAACTTTGGATTCTAAAAACCCTGGATAACAGACCCATCAAACTAACTCTTCAGCCAATGACTCTTTGCTTTGCCATCAGCCCAGGATACTAGCGATGATAAGGTAGTTGTCAAGGTGCAGGGCTCTGTGGGCATCAGACCAGCAAGCTAGAGATATGGCTTTGTAATCTTTTTTTTTTTTTTTTTTGACATACTCTAAGTTATTGTCTTCACAGCAAAAAAAAAAAATCTGTGGCTGGCCAGTGACAGCAACTCAGGCTTGCGGGGTTTGGGCTGTGGGGCTTTTTCATTGCTGTGTAGACTTCTGGACTTGTTCTGGAGTCTGGGCTCTAGGATCCTGCAAGGTGGGAAGGTTCAAGAGCCCATGGTCTAGCCTAAGACCAGAAGTCTATGCAGCAGTGAAACAGGGTTGCAGCCCAAGAGCCTAAGTCAGCTGGCACAGGCCATCTGTAAATGTCTAGTTGATGTGTAGACATACCCTTAGTAAGCTAGCGATGCTGAACCAGTGAGCTTGCAGAGGCCTGAGCCTTATTATCAACCTAGCAAGCTCGAGGCCCTAAGCAGGGTCTAAATAAAGGAGAAGTGTATGGGAGCATAGGTCCATGTCATCTGTTACAGAGCAGAAAGATAGTTTCTTTCCTCTCCTTCTCTTGGATTTGGAGTTCCCCCCAGAACTCCTCCTCCTTCTTCTGCTGATAAATAAGGACTAGTTATGGGGGAGAATCTGAAGCAGGAGCAATAGGAGGGGCTGGTGTCTGACTGGGAGTTTGAGGGTCTCCATCCTTCTCACCAGTAAGTGGAGCAGCATGAGCACCTGCTGGGAGAAGAGAAATTGTCTGTTAGTTTCATTGCTGCCCCAGGAGTTCTGAACAGTAGTGTTAAAACTGACCAAATCAGGCTGATCACATTTGACTTTATGACTTTGTGGCAGCTTGAAGAAACTCTGGCCAACACTAGAGAAACTGGAAATGTCTGTCTGCAGGCCTGGGAAGAAAGCACTTCATTGGTTTGCATTCTCTTTACACTGAGTGGGTTATCTTTGTAACCATAAGGGGTAAAAATAGAATAAAATATTGCCTCTATGAAGTCAATGGAATTTTGCCTCTGACTTTACTGAGGGCAGGATTTCACCTTGAAGTTTTTTCTCTAAATGAAAGCTTAGATGCTGAAGAAATGGGTGACTCTCAATTGGAAAAGCTCCCTACTGGTGTGAATGGACTTTTCAAGGCATGTGCTAAATCATTGTAATTGAGATTTCAGAACTTCAGGTCTCTGAACATTTTCAGTAACCAGATACAAGACCCTGGAAATCTTGAGCTTTTATCTATTTCTCTTACTTTGGGATAGCTTCTGCCTTACAGGTCCAGTACCTCATAGGGTTGCTACGTGTCCGGTTTTCAAATGGAACACCTGATCAAAAAAGGCCATCCCCAGCAAATGAGTGAGTGAGGGTGGAGGAGAGCAAGAGACAGAGGGAGGGGGTATGGAGTGAGCAGGGTAGTGCCTTGGAGAAGGGGTGGGGCAAGGGTGCTTGGTTTTGTGCAATTAAGCCTTGATACTGCTCCTTTATGTTGCTCCAGCAGTGCAAGGAGGTGGTAAAACTGTTATTGTCTTAATTTCCCTGCGTCCAGGAATCCCTAAGTGACACAGAGCCGTTGCAGCCAGCACTTTGCCAACCCCACTTGCAACCCCCAACCATTCTTGCTCCTCTCTCCTTGAATCCCACAGTGAGAGCAGGTTGGCCAGATTGAGCATCAGGGCCTACAAGTCTACTTGAAGAGGCTGACATCTAACTAATTTTATACAACATAATAGAGATGTGGAAGCTTTTGTCTTTTCTGCCTTGAAAAGAGTCTGCCTAGTGGGAGAAAATAACTAGAACATTTCAGCTCACTCAAAAATGTTGTCCAGATAAAGATTATCCATTACTGGGCTGGTTCTGCCAAGCAAAATGACCCATTCCAAAACTTATAGGCAATTACAATTAGCACAATGGACACATTTCTAAAGTATCAAAAATATGGCACAAGTTTGTCATATTTGAACTTTGTCTTGAACCTCCTGAGGCTATACAATTGTTCTGGGATACTGTGAAAACAACCTTTCTCCCAGTAAGTTAATACATCTGCTTCTAGTCTGAGCTAGAATGTAGAGAAGCATGAAAATAAAAATACTGGGGCAGAAAAAAATGATTGCAACTTTTTCAACCTCAAAAAAGGTTCAGTTCAAGTTTGTTTGAATTTTCGGACAATTTTCAGGACAGTTTTTATATGAGCTTGGCCTAGTTTATTTGCTTCTTTCAGATGCTGATGTATTTGGCAGGATTTTTACATAGCTTGAATTAAAATTACATGATTATGATAATACAAACACATTCAGAAAGAGAAGCAAACAAAAGTAATTCCATGGGATGCAATTGAGAGGAATTTTCATAAATTGCCTAAGGTTTTTATATAACAGCACAGAAAAAATAAATAAGTAGAATATGATAAATAATAATTTAAGAATAATTATTAATTTTGAATTATACTTCAGGAGTCATACAAGCATGTTTCTTCCTTACTTGAATAGTTGGAGTATGGATCTGATCTTTCTCCCATGTCTGTCAGGGGGAGACTTGCCACTGATTTTAATAGAAAAATAATTGTGCCTGGTATTTTAGGCAAGTTAAAGGCTCTTATAATTAAAGTTTGTGGCAAGCTGCTGTCTTGTGTTTTTTAGTACAGAGGAATAAGACCACTTGAAGAGGAGGGAATCTATGCATACCTAACTTACATAGTTTTTCTTCAAAATATTTTCCCTATTAGTGGTTTATATCGTGCCTTTTTTTGTAAATGGCCCTATCAAGGTAAGCACTTCCCCAGGAAGCACCCCCTCCCCCACACATTCTCAAGGGGACTTCTAAGAGCTGATGGGAAATCATTTCTTTTTCCAAAAAATCTTTGTTGTCTCTGGTTGAAGCTGTCAGACCTTGTCCATCATCTGACGCAGATTGATTTAAAGTTTTTTCAGGATTGGCTGAAGAGAATATCCAAAACCTTAGATTCCCCTGGAGGTGATACAGGAGCCCAATGTTCTCTAGTGGACATTGTCCACAACACACATCAGAGCAAACTAGCACTGCCCATCAATGATGCCCTCCTATCACCAGTTTGTCACACTTGGCAGACTCCTCCTTACACTGCAACTGTATGTCAGAGGGCTGATTAAACAATTCTGTGTTTTAACCCTGGGCTCTCGATACCATTTTTCTAATCCCACCCTTAAATCCTTGATGGATAATATAGATAACAAAGGGAACAAACAGCATTGGTCAAGATCTACACCTCATGACAAAGAGCTCAAGCATCTAGATCTCATCAACCATAAGAGCTATGTGCTGGCCACACTTCACTTCAAGTCTTTAGTGCAGTGTTGCAGACTAACTGAAGAGAGATGTATTTTTCATGATCATTTCAAAATATGATACATTCACACATACATTCTCATTTACGCATGTGTATGAAAGGTTAAATATGTAATAGATTTAACATTTCAAAAGGTGAATTTTTAAAGGCTTTAAATAGATTTCTTAAATACACAGTATCTTCCTTCCAGAAAGATTGCTCACTTCATTGAATTCTACAGTTTTCTTCATTATGAAATCATACAGTAAGTAGTAAAGCATATTGAACAGCTTTTGTCAGCAGGTTTGGAGATTAGTTATGGAATGCTACAGCTTGAGGCCATCCCATGCAACAGGGAAATTGTATCAAAAAAAAATATGATCTAATTCCTTACTTTACTTATTGTGGGAAAGGTTGGTTGGCTGGTTGGTTGGTTTTTACTCCAAAGCCAATCATAGTAAGTGAAACAGAATGTTGATTCATATTTTGTAAACAAAAACCAGTTCTATAAATAATGTGAAATAGTATATCCTATAGTAAATAAGAATTTGTTGATTGCAAGTTAAATGTTAAACTATAGCTAAAGTATAAATGACTGCTGATGGTGAATTAGAAGATTGAGCTCCACATTTTTGACAAATCATTGGAAAGTTGGTACCATGATCACTCCTGCGTACAGCAGGTCTGAATGAACATGTTTAAAATGTAGTTATGGACAGTTGTCATAACTTTCATACTCAGATTTGAACCTTAGCGTTCATAAACTGAGAACCTAGCACGAACCCTCTAAGCTTAATTACCAGCTTAGATCTGATATCGCTGCCACCAGCCAAAAATTCCAGGGTTTTGGCTCCCTGTGGTCTCCCCAAAACCTTCCCTGGGGGACCCCAAGACTCAGAGGCTACTGAGTCTCACACAAAGGGAAAATAACCCACTCCCTTTCCGGCGTCTTCTATCTCATTTCCCCAGCTTCTCCCCTCCTGGTTATCCTGGCGAGACTGCTTACTTAAACTCCCTGAATGCAAAACAGAGAGAGGGCAATTTACCTCCCCCCTCCTTCTTCCCCTGGGGCGCACAGATTTCACCTACGGAAATCTAACACAAAATAGAGAATTCCCCTTCTCCCTTCGTTTTCCTTAGCCTACCCAGAGAAACTCAAAACAGGTCTTAAAAAAGGAAAGCTTATATAAAAAGAGAAGAAAAAACACTGAGACATATCTCTGCATTCAAGTGAAAATACGACAGGGCTATGCTAAATGGAAAAATGATGAATAAACAGTCTTATTCAAAAGAATCCAATTTTAAAACATTCCAGAACTACACAAGTAAATACAAAAAAAAATAACAATAAAAGCCTATTGTTTTTTCTACCTTTGTACTCACAACTTGGAAACTGAAGATTAAGCTTGTAGAAGGATAGAAAGAAGCCTCTCTAGCCGAGAAGACAAACAAAAAACACAAGTACCCAAACATTCCGTCCCTGAGCTTTGAAAAATCCGGTTTCCTGATTGGTCCTCTGGTCAGGTGTTTGGTTCCCTTTGTTAACCCTTTACAGGTGAAAGAAACATTAACCCTTAGCTATCTATTTATGACAACAGTGTTTAAAATAAATCCTGCTGAATAACTTTGCTGTTGTTGGTCACAATGGCTTTTTGTTTTCTTTCTGGAAAACTGTTGCATGAATGACTTTTTATCAACCATAAATTTAGTTGAAAGCAAAAGTGTGTGGTGAATATAAGCAAGGTTTGGTAAGGACATGCATGTGCCCTACCATCTTGAAAACTCTTCCTCGTTCAGACAAGAGACTTCTCAAACAAATATGAATGTTCATAAAACATTTGCAAACAAGAAAAAAAGCATACCTGTTAATAAACCTTAGCATTCTTTCTAGTCTTACATTAGATTATCTATGTGATTTAGTAATGTGATACAAGTATTAACAGTGACCAGAACAGATGAGACATAGGAAAAAGTTTGTTTGCATGTACTTTTTGTTGGACAGTTGCAAATACATATAGCCAAAAAAAAAAAAAAAAAAAATCTAAAAACCCCCTCCATGACCAGTTCACGAACAGTATTCTGGAAAAACAAACAGGCAAACTTTAAATGGGGCAATATGAGTCACGTAACATATGCACACCTTTCCTATCCACAAAGATTTCTGTTGGGGTGTTGTGCAGGTAGATGGCATAAAGAATTGTTTCATTTAGTTACTAGTTTTAATATTTTATTTGTGCTAAGACGCTTTAAATTCTTGATTTGGGGAGGTAGGTTTATTTTGCTTAGATATGCTTGTCAAAAAAAGTGAAGATAGACTTAATCAAACTTCAGATGACAGAATACTCAGATTTGGAGCATCTATTCTTAGTACAAGCTGATTATTTGATCAAAATTTGATTATTTGATTATTTGATCAAAACTAATAGATTCCTCTGGATTTACACATGTGTAGTTTAGAGCACCATTTGGCCCCAAGATCTGTAATAAATTCTCTCTCTCTTTCTCTCCAAAACACTTTGTAGTTACGTTGAGCACATGACTGGAATGTCTCCATGACAAGATGTATCTCTGTAAAGTCATGTCCTAGCATTGTGATCATGGGGAAATATATTCATATGCAGAGGCTTATGGTGAAATTCTGTCTACAGTCTCTTCTAACCTGGGTCTGCATGCAGTGTAGTCTAAGAATATGAAATAAGTTACAAGGATGCATTTATAATAAATAAATACATTTGCTGTATATTAACCCAAAATAGTGCAGCATCTTTCAAGTAAGCGGGAAATATGGAAATAAACTAAGACATTAGGAAAAAATCACTGAATAATGGCATTTGCACCTGACCTTATATTAACAGTTGAAAAGTTAGGAAAGTAAGAGCCACACTCCACCAAGAACACATGCTGAAATATATTTTAAATGTACACTTTTAAAAAAAATGCACTTAGTATTTCTGACCTAGCTACTGGAATAGAATTGCTAGTTTGTTAAATGCAATGAGATATGTGCTGCAGGAAGGGCAATTGGAGAAGGCTCTGTGCAGAAACTGTGGTGAAACAGAGAGCGAGGGAGCTATCTATTAGTCTGTTCCCCAGCATCCGCCAGTGAATGAGGCTCTAGCTTTCTTAGACAGATGGCAAAATGCACGTGGCTGCTGGCAGAAATATTCTCTGCACCTTCCAGCCAGTCAACATCCTCCCAAGCCCCCCGGTTCCTCCTTTGTTCTCTAATAAGAAACCTAGAGGGAATTGGTGGAGCAGCAGCACAGAGGAGGGACTGTTAAATACGCAGCAGAGGAAAGAGGGCTACTTCAGTCACCATTTCTTTACTGCCACTACTTGCTGTTCAGATTTTTAAGTTTATTCCTCATCCACATGACAGTTCAGGAGCAAAAAAGATCTCATGTGGAGATGAAAAACTATAAAATGTGGCTAGTTTCAGAATATCTGCTGCAAACTGTTGATTCAACAGCCTCTCTTTACCTTCCAATAAACAGAAATCCCAGTCCTGAAGAAGGACCATGAGGAATTTCTGAATCATTCTCTGTGGACCCTCCTTTTATGTGTTTAGCACATCTGAGATAGGATTTCAAAATATTTTAATAACTGTTAAACAACATAGGAGTTTTATATACTCTGTCCTCAGGATCTTGGCCTTTGTATTTGTATGCATGAGGATGAAAAATGCATTTTGAACAAAATCAACCTCCCAAGGATCATCTTGATGATTAGTTCAGAATATACTCTCAACTGGAACACACAGAATTTAGGGCAATTTATTTAATCTGAAACTCAACTGAAATGCACAGACTGAAGAAGAAGTTGTATGTACTCTGGGGAGATTCTTTTATTAATGTTTATGTACATTACTTGTTGTAAATTGGAGTAGGGATATTGTGATTTTTGAATATGCTTGTGATAAGGTTTTGTTAATTAGAAAAGATTCAGGAATTGATTTTTGTATATATTTTGGACTCGTAAAATGAATTATGGGGGGAAAAATAACATCACAATATGATTTTCTTATCCCTGTCTTCTCTCTCTCTCACTCATACACACACACACAGTTGCTCAAACACAAAGATGAGAGAAATGGTAGCACTCTTGGGCAACACTATACAGATTGAAGACTCATTACATCCCTGACCAGATCCAAATATGGTATTTCTGGCTAACAGATTGCAACTTGACTTTAAGGATAATGTAACAATGTTTTAAAAAAAGTTGTGGAGACACATGAAAATATTTCTTACACAAAGATAGCATACAATAGTTACATTTTTATTTTTAGAAAGATGGCCAGTAGTCAGCTCTGAAAGGCGTAATGTTGTAGTAATTTTAAAATACATTGTGCAGTTTATTGATAGTGAGTTGTTTTGATATGCCATAATATTAAGGTTTAACTTATGTGCATGATGTGTGTATACATATACACACCCACATACGTATACATATATATGCTTATACATATATAGTTTTGCTTTCCACTGTGAATGGCTGGGAAAAAGAAAACAAAAAGGAGATTGGAGGTGTAGAAGAAACAATATGGATATGCTGGATTTGTATTCTGATTCTCACCTGCATTTGCACATACAATCTGAAAAAAAATTCAAATATCAACCTCTTTGCACTCCCATTGGGCTTGTCCCCTGCTCTCCCACCCACCCCCCACCCATTTATCTTATTGGTGTGGGTTGGGTTAATCTTCTTGTTAGGGGTTAGGACACAACTGCCTCCCTTAACTCAAGATGAATGTGAAGAAGTGGCTGAAATAAGAGGGGTGTGTGTGTGTGTGTGTGTGTGTGTGTGTGTGTGTGTGTGTGTGTGTGTGTG
>NC_133775.1:41956904-41985904 GCF_003597395.2 Chelonoidis abingdonii | reverse complement strand
CCTCCCACCCCACCTCACCACCGCCTCCTCCCCTGAGCACACCACGTGCTCACTTTCCCCTCCTAGCTCCCAGTGCTTGGGCCATGAAACAGCTGTTTTGCCTGGCAAGTGCTGGGAGGGATGAGGGAGGAGGGGGAACGCAGCATGCTCAGGGGAGGAGGCTAGGCCAGGGCGGGGATTTGGGGAAGAGGTCCAATAGGGGCAGGGAGGGGGTGGAGTTGGGGTGAGGACTTTGGGGAAGGGGTTGGAATGGGGGTGGTGCAGGGGCAGGGAAAGGGTGGAGTCAGGGTCAGGGCCAGGGGTGGTGGGGCATGAGCACCCATCGGCGCCGGGGAAAGTTGGCGCCTATGATTCCTTACGTTAAATATAGTGTCTTAGATTTTCTTGAGGTGGTCAGTGTAAGACAAGCACACCCAGAGGCAGTTTTAAACTAACTTTAACAACAGAACAATAGTATTCAGGGACATCCTTTAACTATTACAGGACAAGTCTATTGCTTAGTCCGATAACATACATTAGAGATATGCTGTACACAATGTGTTACTTTACTAATTAAGGGTTAAACTAGTATGATACACTTACTCATGTTGAATAGTACATCACAATCTGGCCCTAAATGCTTAATTATCACATAATGGAGCAGTGGATGGACTGGAGGCCATAGGACTTACTATGTTTCTATTGGCTGGAAGAGCTTGAGGGAATACAGAACATGATATAATATAATAACCAATATATTAATCTAGAGAGACAGCTGTGAGCATCTGGAAACTGTGTAAACTGCTGTTATGGTCTCTGTGTCACTCACTGGAAAACTTTTTTTTCCTTCTTCCCTCATCCTTATGGATCTCCTGCCTCACTGTTTAATTTTTCATCCTTCTTTATCTCCCCCCAATCTCATTTACTATTCCACTCAACACTTTTAACCTCTGTTCTCTTCTCTTCTTATGCTGCCAAATTTAAATGGTTCCCCACACCTCTAATCATTTTACATCATCACTCAAGTCACAAAGACATTAACATTCCAGTTACATTCAGAACCTCCAATCACTAACCCAACCATTCTCTCTCCGTGATCATCCTTATCCAGACTTTCTTTTTCTTTGTAGATGGACCCAATTCATTTTTTTTCCTCCCAGCTTCCCTTATCCAGTTTCTCTTTGACTGGATTAGGTGTCAGCAGAATGTGGCTCTTCCTTTGGTTTACTCTCTAACAAGGGGAGAGGAAAAAGGACAATCTCCTCTGTCTTTCTCCAGCAGTTCAGCAGGGGAGGGAAGTTTCTTTTAGAATAACATTCTCCATAATTGCTGGGACTAGGGAATATATATTTGTACAGCTCCTAGCACAACAGGGTCCTGGTCCATAATTGGGGCTCCTAGCTGCTGTGGTAATGTAAATAATAAATATTAATAAAATAATACATTGTGGCATGCCAGTTTGTGAAAGAAAAACAAATCTATTAGAAGAACATGATGTGGGAAAATATAATTCACCTGGTTCAGGCTTTTTCAATGCAGCTATTTGAGTAATAGTGATACACAGCTGCTTGAAAGCTGCTTGAGAGCTGTTTTACTGTTGATTATGAGTTACAGACACATAATGAACATCTGTTGATTGAGTCTCCTTTGATCAATACTACACTTATTTTCTACTGTAGAAATAAATAATCCATGTCAATAGAATCATAGCAGGGAAATAATTTACGGGTTTGATTTAATTTAATAACAAGAGATATCAAATAGCTAAACTTAATCAGTTTTATTCACCAAGGATTATTAGTCAAAGATTAATATGGCATAATGAAGAAAGCAAGGCCAATATGTTACCAACTGGTCTGGGAGGCAGCAGTCTAGCTGGTCAATAATGTCTAAATCTGAGATTCTCTCTACTTCTATATATACTAGGGTTATGTACAATAGATAGATTTTCACTATTTATTTGTATTACTTCAAACCTAACATAATTTTAAGCAATCTTCTTAAACATATTTTTCAAAGATTCTTTTGCTAGGTTATCACAGACCTCACAGTAAACAGAGATTGTAACCAGATTCGTGTCTCGGTTTCACTTTAAAATTAGTATAAGTTTAGAAACATCCTGTACCAGCTATAGCTTAGTACTGAGGGCATTAGCTCACTATTAATAAAATGTTTGTCTTGTCCTGTCCCTCTGGAATGTTTCTTATCCAGCACTGAAATTACAACACTTCACATCACCCCTTGGTTAAACAGCTTGACAAAAGTAAAAATCATTCTAAATATAATGTGTTATACTTATTCACTGTTAGCTACTTTCTTCATTTGGTTATATAACATCTAATTTCTAGTCACATTTATAGCTATTACATCTTCCATGTTTTGATTAATATTTTGCTTGTGAGAGATAAATGCATCTATTTTCTGGTAGTTTAGTAATAAATCAATTGATATTCCTTATTAATAATTCTGTTTGGGAGAGCCGTTTTCCCAATATATCTGTTTACAAGAGTCAGCTCTCACAAACCTTGATAAAGTCCATTCTTTATATAATAACTACCTTACAGCATTTAGCAATGTATGTAACTAAAACTTAGTGTTTTTCCATTTCATCTTTGACCTGGCTGCAAAGGATCATGGGGCCTTGGTTTAGTTCAGTCAACAGAACACTATCCCTTTCCACCATGAAAGTAACCTATTGTGGAAGATGCATAAATGTATTTGTACAAAAAAGGTGTATATCTCACGAAGGTGCAGGGGGCAATCATACTCTTTTTTTAAAGGTTCCTACTACCAGAGTTCAAGATGAGCTTGAGTCTAAGCCTTGACACTTTTAAAACCCAGTGTCAGACTCATCCCTTTAATTAGGTCTTGCCCCCATAATAAAATAGCATAATGACTTATCACCATACACATCTAAGACAGCTACCAATATCTTAGCTGAGAAGGTGGTTTAATATAGAAGGTTGCTTAAAAGAGTTGCTTTGTCACAGTAGCCACTGTATAGGGAAAAGAAATCTCCATTGCAATATGTTGGCTTTTCCACAGGTACTGTGGTCAGGAAAATTCATGTGAGCTGCCTTAACGGTACTGTGACCCTTAACTGTGTATATGGCACCTAGATACTACGGTGATATGGGTGAATGAGAGGCAGAGAGATAGATAAGGTAATCTTACTGTTGACCTTATTGTCATGGAATATAGACAAAAATACATGAACAACAAGCATGGCTAAGTTGTGTGGTAAAATAAAATTAGTTAAGACTGAAGATTGCTCCAGAGAGTGTTATAGCTACCTTTCAAGGAAGTAACTTGGAAAGTCAAACTTCTATAGTAACCAAAGGATGGTACTTCAGAGGCCTAAGATAGTAGTCTATCAACAACTCAGAGAGCTTTTCTTCTTCTTTTTCTTCCATAAACTCTTGTCTGGGACCTGACTTTGTCTTTAACTTTGTCTAATACAGTACCAAGTGCACTGTCGACACTTAATAAATAAATAATACTTTAATGAATAATCCAAACCTCTGGGTTGTTTACTTATGTTTCTTCTATGATATGAATTGCGTGTCTTCTGCTTTGAGTTGTCTGCTCAAGTTGTGATTTATGACAATTGAACTTACTGTTGTTAATATTTATGTAAATAACTACCTCGTCTCCATTTGCACCTTGTTCTGAAACAGCTGGTTGAGAACACTTTCTGTGACATGATACTAGACTAGATGGCTCATTGATCTGATTTGGTATGGGAATTTCTATGTATCTAGACTTTACATCAAGGAAAGGCATACAGGTGCCAGGAACGATCCATTATTGTGTTCGGAGTAGTGTACCTGACCAATTTGTATATTTCTATCTTAGCCCATATTGAGTTTGTAGAAATAAGTTCCTGTCGTAAGCACTTGTCTTCAAGTGACCACATTATTAATTCATTTCCAGGAACTCATTTGTTGAGGCAAAAGTAAAACCTATTTTCAGCATAATAACCTAACTTGCTGTAGCTGTCTTATGAGAACTCAGAAAAAGAGATGTTGTCATACAGATGTACCAGGGACAAGGTTTTTATGTTGCAAATAGAAAATGCAGATTGAATAAAATGCACTGAGTAATGTCTTGTTGAAAAGTAAAGTTCTTTGAAAAATAAGGTAATTTTTCACAGTGTGTCTTCTGCAAATGGGTCTGGAAGTCTTGTCGAGACCAGACTGCAAAATAAATAGACTGTTTACATGAAAACTCCGCGGATAGATTCTTAAATTGAGAGTTTCGTTGTTGAATATCAGTTTTAGAGAACTATACACAATTAGTAAATGTCACACTACAGTCATTTAGAATCCAAGTTGTATAAATCACAAGTGAACTAAGGTTATTTGAGGACAAGAGGAAAGCAAAAAATAAGTCATTTGGCATGGTTAAGCTCATTTCTTGCATATGGCAATACTTCTTTCCTTCATGATACCTTCCAATTACTTTCTGATTAACCAAAGTTTGTGCCTTAATGACCTTGAACGGAACGGTGTAATTCTCTGTATGATCAACAGCTTTCCGATATTTGTTGTGCATGTGTTTTTCTTACATGTTGACTTACGCCCTGTTGTCTAGTACTGTCATAGAACTGACAGCATTAACGTCAGTTGACCTTAGCTATGCCTTTTTAAAATTGTACACTTCAGTCAAGTATTCTTTTATCTGACCTTCATTGGGCTTGGGAAAGATGAATTATTTTTGTCTAACTTTATTGCTGATATGTTTTTGTCTTTGGATGGCCTTGTCTATAGCTTTTCAAGTGCAACAACATAATTTATAATCTGCTGAGCACACAGTTTTGAATGTGTTCCTTCCTGGAGATTAGTATATTTTCATTATAACGTCCTAAAACACATGAAGGGAATTATTTAAGCCATAGGACACAAGAAGCATTGCATTTCTTGATGATTAGTTCATGCCTCTGGTAGTATGAGGGAGAAAGTTGAAGGACAACTGACTTTAATGACCTGAGAAGTGTAATAATGTTCTAAAATGCATTGAGTAGCGTATTTTATTGCTATTAGCAAATGGATATTATCTGTCCATTGATCCATCCATTAGTGACTGGTCCCATTACCTTAGAGAAGGATATGATATCAATGAGGGTCAATCAGAACCCTCCAATTGTGTACATAATAGTAAAAACATTTTATAATTTAATCCAATATGTTTAAAAGATGCATTCCTTTTTTGTTTTTATGAAGATAAGTGTCGCTATCTGTTTTCCTTTTTGCATTACTTATACATTCCTAACATTGTATATTCCCCTATTCTAGTTGTGTATGCTACATTTGTTGACTCTTTTAATTGCTCCTTGCTGTTTTCTGCATCTTTAACAGCAAACTTATCCTGTTAATGCAAAAAAGAGGCATACGATCTCCTTCTTACCTATAATGTATTTTGTTGCAGGCTGGCTGGTTTAACTGAAGAAATTTGTAAATAAATGTTTATCCCTAGTATATTAAATACATAAACAGCAGTGTTTGTGATATCTTAGTATGATTAGCTCTTCAAAAATTCATCAAATGTCCTGAGATCTGCACCGCTTATTTAAAAATTCATAAAAAGTTTTGAAGAATAAAAATGGTTTGACAAGTAGGCAGGCCACAAAGAAACTGACACATCAAGGGAAGACGATCAAACAGGAATATAGCAGGCATATTCATACTGTAGGTTGTCTAGCCTGGCTGCACTCCAAGGGGGTTGAAAGAACAAGTAGACATGAAATATAGAGAAAGAATAGAGACAGGAATCTCAAGGTGGAGAAATGAAAGACCATCTGACATTCAAAAATGATTTTTTTATAACTTTGACATGCAGTCAATAAATTCACCTTTGCTTAGCTTATTTAACTAGATGCAAAAGTTTTCTTACCATGGTAGTGTATGTTTTAAGAGAGATACAGTAAAATGTCTTCTCTTCAGGATCCCATCACTCAGGGGGGTTCAGTTTTTTCAGAAGATTCTCACAGTAAACACTGGGAGCCAGATTCTCAGCTGCTGTGAATCAGTGTGGTTTCACAATGGAGCTATGCTGATTCACAACAGCTGAGGATCTAGCCTCATCAGTCAGTGAGGAATGTTAAGTGTTAACAAGCCTATATGTTCACTGTTGTTTCTGACCTCAAAATGAATTGAAACAAAATGTTTTGTGCTATTTACACAATATTTTTAGTCCTTCAGTATTAAACAAACATCTAATAAAGGATGTGTGTGTTATGTGGGGTATGTATTAGTTATGGTGACTTTAACATACATAAGCTTAATAATGCCACCTAATAATGCCACCGCAGTTAATGTTTACTACCGATGTTTGCCATGTAATGGGCATATTAACCCCTCTGTTACCCTGATCTATGTCAAGTGACTGGGGCTAGGCAATAAAGTTCAGTCTTTTACTGACATTCCTGTGTGTCATCCCTTTATTATGCTACCTATCACAGAATTGCAAAGGAGGTTGGATAAAGGGAACAGAGACACATCTAAAGGCCTGGTTCTCTTTTTGTTAGGTTCTCTCAGGCAGCTCCCCTAGGCCAAATGCAGAAGCAACAACAAAGAGGCAGTGAGTAAAGAGCCCTTTAAAACTTCAGTTTCCCATTTCCTTGGATTCCAAGCCTCCTTACTTGACTTCTCTTAGGCCAGCAAAAGCCATGGGAGCAGATATACAGAGGCCTTACAGCCTTTTAGCCTTCCACTGCCTGAGCTCCAGGATTCCTTCCTGAGCTAGACATACTTCTCCCTCAGAGTGGCAGCTGGAGTAACAGCAAGGTGATGGGTGGAAAAGAGCCCTCAGAACCACAGGTGACTTATCCTTCCCCCCTGCCTGTTTGGTCAAGGTTTGGAAAGTTTAATGTGGGGAAATGGGTAGTTATTCAAATTCTTTCCTTACTCATTTTGAATCCCCCCTCTCCAAGATATTGCTGCAAGGCTGGTGTTAGTGACAGGCAACTGTGTGTGTGTGTGTGTTAGGGAATCAGGAATTAGCAATTTGTCATTTTAGATAGGTCAGAGAAGCCTGGGTGGTTGTTATAGGGCAATGGTTCTCAACCAGGGGTCTGGGGTCCCCTAGGGGGCAGCAAGTAGGTTTTGGGGGGCAGGGGACACCAAACAGGGCAAGCATTAGACTTGCTGCAGCTCAGGGCAGAAAGCCGATGCCCCACTGCCTAGAGCTGAAGCTGAAGCCTGAGCAATGTAGCTTCGTGGGGGACCCTGTGGCATGGAGCCCCAGACAGTTGTGCTTGCTATCCCGTAATGGTGGTGCTGGCTTTTATATTCAGAAAACCACTTTTTGTGACACAGATGGGCTGTGGATTTTTTATAGCATGTTTGGGGGAGGGGAGAGGGACTCAAAGAAAAAGGTTGAGAACCTCTGTCTATAGGGTATACAGACCATTCAGAAAAGTGGTAGGAGCCCTGAAAATTTGGAAGGGGTGGGTGATTCCTTCTCCTTTTCCTCAAACTAGACTATGTTGTTGTCACTAGGTAAGAATAGGAGCTTTCCATCCTACACCATGCTGGAAGTCCTGCAGTTCCTAGATGCTACTTATTGAGGCAAACTTTTAGGGGCTTGGATGTTTCAGTTCCTATGGCAATGGGAACACAAAAACATCCAGTCTTGATTTAACGATTTGCAATAATGGAAAATCCACCATAATTCTTCGTAACTTGTTCAAATGGCTAGTTACCTTCAGTCTTAAAAATGTATGTCTTCTTTTGGGTCTGAATTTGTCTTGCTCCAATTCCAGCCATTGGATCTTGTTATGCGTTTGACTTTTAGACTGAAGAGCCTTCTAGTCAGTGCTTAATTAGTAATGAAAGCAGTGCTGGGGCTCCAGTAATTTTTTTTACATTCATAACTGATGAAGCAAGTGCAAAGGTGCTGGGTCTATGAATTGCCAAGCCTAGAGGTGCCAGGGCTCAGCCCTGGAACAAATTAATCACTGCATCTAGTATCACATTATGGTTCCCCATGTTCCCCTTACAGTCACTCTGTAAGCTTCTCTTTGATAAGCTAAATAGATAGACTTAAGGAGATCAATCACTATAAGGCATGTTTTCAAATCCTTTATTTATTCTTGTGAGTCTTCTCAGAACCTCTCCAATTTTTCAATATCATTCTTGAACTGTGAACACCAGAATAGACACAGTATTCCAACAGTGGTGACACAAAGTGTTAAATACACAGGTGATATAGCCTCCTTATTCTTACTTGACAGTCTGCTCTTTATACAAGGATGAGACTAGTCTTTTTGACCACAGTGTTACATTGGGAGGTCATGTTGAGCTGGTTATCTGCCATGACCATCACGTTTTTTCAGAGTCACTGTTCCCAGGTTAGAGACCACCACCTACATTCTTTGTTCCTATATGTATGACCTTACATTTGGTCATATTTAAATGCATATTGTTTGCCAGAGCCCAGTTTACCAAATTATCCAGATTGCTCTTTATCAGAGACTTGTCCTTGTCATTGTTTACCACTCCTCCAATATTTGTTTCATCTGTAAACTTTATCAATAATGATTTTATGTTTTTGTCCAGATCGTAGATAAAAATGTTAAATAGTATCGGGCCAACATCTGATCCCTGCAGGACCTCACTAAAAATATATTTGCTCGATAATGATTTCCCATTTACAATCACATTTTGAGACCTATCAGTTAGCCAGTTTTTAATCCATTTAATATGGGCCATGTTGATTTTGTATCATTTGTGTAGATACAAACTTATCTCAGATTTCAGAAGAAAACAAGAGCAACTAGCAGGGACACTTTTATTCAGACATTCAGCCTACAATGGCCACCATTAACTACTGTAAAGTTGAAATTGCTGCAGTATTTCTGGTATAATGCATTATGAGGATAGGGAGTACTTCAAAACACAAGTATAGAGAAAATAATGTGGTTAGTGCCGGTCAAAAATTTTCAAAGAAAAAAAAAGGTTGAGAAACTGTGTTTGGTTCTAAAATTAATTTTTCAAAGAAATTCTGAACTGAAAAAAAGCTGATTTAATTTTACAAAATGTATTTCAATTATTCTGCTCCAAAATTTCAAAAAGATTGTTTTGCCATTCTGTAACTAGTGATTGGTTACTGCATTTTATCATATGGTATCTTATAGTTGAATACTGGAGAGAGTATAATTGGCTCAATTGACCCAAAAGGGGAGAACTGCTGCTCTGTCTTTGACAGGTCATGGGACTGGGCTGCGATACACTGGTTGACTGACCATCTGCTTGTGGGGTTTCCTATAATGCTGTTGAACTGTACCTTCTCTACACAAATCTTTGGGGAGAGGAAATGGATTTGGGTCAGTGATTGTCTCACTGATTATTGCAATTTGCACCCTGTTGGCTGCGTTTTCATTAAATTAGGGTTCTGGGCAGCCTTCACGTGTAGTGAATCTGACCACTTGCTAGTGGGGTTCCTTGTAGTGCTGGTAGGCTCTACCACCCTACCTCCTCCTCTCCCCTCATCCTCATCATCTTCTCCCCACCTCCTCCCACCAGTCTTCAACCCTTCACTGTCCATGGGGATTATGTTGATAGTGTTTGGGAAGGGGCATGTGCACATGTGCTTGGAGCCTATGGACAACTTACCTTTCCCTTTTCCTGCCCACTGATAAGTAAATTCAAAACAGCTACTCTTACATTTCATCCTCTGGGTTGAAATTTTTAATATGTTTGAAATATTGACATTTGATTTGTTTCAAATAAAAACAATGAGCATTTCCCTTTCAATGATTGGATGACATTTTTTGTAGAAAATGTCTACATTTGGTTCTCAATGAAAGTGATTTGACGTTTTCTGAAAAAGTGATATTCCATTTCTCAACCAGTTCTAACTATGGTGTTCTACAAATCTGTTTGACATCCTCTTGGCCAAATCCAGGTTCGACTGCAGTCCTTTGGAATTATGAGGATTCCCATTGACTATTGAGCCCCCTGTGGGGTAGATTTTCACAAGAGCTCAGCATGTTGGATCTGGAACTGCTTAAAAAATGTTGCTCTTGTTCAGGTGCCTAAATAGGAGCTGAGCTCATTTGTATCCACACCTCCAACTGTGGGTGCTCTGCACTTGAAAATCTGGGCCAGAGCTCTTTTAAAAACCTGGTCTTATGTATAAAGGAAAACTACTCATTTTCCTTAAATCCACACTGGGGCTGACGCGTCTAATCTTTTGAAATTTCAGTCAGTAAAAAATTCAACAAGATCTTGTAAAACATCATCTCAGACTTCTGGTAAACAAAATGGTAAACGATTTCCTTTTAAATATTTTATAAAACCACAGTGTGTGACTGAAACTTGTCCCCTGTGCAGAGGGCCAGCACAAGTCCACTTTGTGTGAGGGCCTTGTGCTGGTTCTCTGCTCGAGACTGGCTTTCATTTGAGTGAGCAAACATACTGGAATGGAAATTGTTTCTCCAAAATGTTGCCAAAGGTTGCTGCATTTGGTGATATGCTTTTCTCTGAAGTGATAATCATGTCACGTAGATATAGATAGATAGATTAGATATTTTAACTGGTATGATACACAGGTTGTGCCACAGCCAAGTGATTTACCACATCTGAAAATCGTGTGTATGAAATGTCTCTCACGTCACTGTCATGTGCGCCATGGCATAAAATACTGCTGCCCTGTTGCCTGATACTTCACTACATTATAGTTAGATATTTTTTATTTGTGTCATATATATTTCAATGTTTGGAAACACTTTAAATGTTGAAAACACTAATGGGGCACTAGACTGGTGTTGAGGGGAAAGATGTGTATACCATGTACAGCCCCAGGTATAAACAGAATGAAGTGCAAATCTTGCTCAGTACAACAAGCTGTGTATTTCATCCTGCCAAATACACCACTGTGATGAGATCTCCAGGGTGCAGCCTGGAACTGCGGGACTGCTGTCCCCCTTTATCTCTCCAGCCCAGGGCTGGTGCAACCTATTAGGCGACCTACCTGGTCGACTAGGAGACTAGGATTTGGGGGCGGCATTTTCTTCGGTGGCAACCATGGTGGCCGGATCTTCAGCTGCCCTGGTCGCCACCGGCATTTAGGTGGAGGGAGCTGGGGCAGGGGAGTGTGGGGAAGGGCCACCTGCAGCAAGTAAGGGGATGGGGCATGCAGGGGAACTCCCCGCCCCAGCTCACCCCTGCTCTGCCTCTGCCCCGAGCATGCCTCTGCTGCTTCACTTCTCCCACCTCCCAGGCTTGCGGCGCCAATCAACTCGAGGCGGAGGCAAAGCAGTGATGAGCTGGGGTGGGGAGCTGCCATATGGCTCCCCTGGCTGGGGAGGGGACCTGCCATGGGGGAGGTGCCTCAGGGTGTCGGGGGAGCTGCCACAGGGCTCGGGGAGGGTGGAAGGCACAAGGTGGAAGTTTTGCCTAGGGCGCAAAACATTCTTGCACCAGCCCTGCTCCAGCCTGAGCTCTCTCTCACAGTGCTTTGCTAGTGACAAGCAGCAAACCCTTACAGGCACAGTGAACATTTAGCACACCCACATGTGGAGCCCCACCCCCCACTCGATTGCATGAATGCTCCCAGAGCCACTCATGAGTCACACACAGAAAGGCACCAGGCAAATCCGCAGCTCCCAGCTTTGTACCTCAGGAATATACTGTCTTGCACTGCTCAAGAAGAGCAATGCAAATTTATTTATTGGTTCACCACTTCAGTGGAAAGTGGATATACTTGAGCAGTTTACCACACACTTCAGGCAAACTCACTGATAAAAATAAACAGTAAAACAAATTTATTCACTACAAAAGATAGCCCTGGTCTACACCCGAGGTGGGGGTGGGGATTGATCTAGTAAATAACGTAGCTGAAGCTGAGGTACTTAAATCCATTTACCATGGTGTCTTCACCGCGGTGAGTCGACTGCTGCCACTCCGCCTTCAACTCTGCCTGTGCCTCTTGCGGCACTGGAGTACAGGAGTCGATGGGAGAGAGCTTGGGGGTCGATTTATCACAAGCACTAAATTCACAAGCAAATATATAAATAAGGTACTTGTATCTAACATAAAAATGCTGGACACAATGGACAAAGATTAAAAGTTACCATCCTGACTTACAGTAAGATGAAGTTGTTTCTGGAAAGCGCGAGTGAGCAACTGGAAGATGATGATGTGCTGGGAGGAGATGGATGAAGGAAACAGATTCTGCAAAAAGCAAAACAAAGGGCCAGAAAATGGGATATAGAAAACTTGTTTAAAAGTTTCCAAGAGTCAAACACTTCCAAGAGGTTTTGGAGAGAAAAAAAACTTTTAAACACAACTTTAGTTTCTGTCTGCTTTAACACAGTAATGAGAGAGTTTTAAGTCTGCAATGTCGCATGAAATGATATCTTCTGAACTTAAAGAAAAAGGCAAGTGTTTTCCTTAATATTCTATTATACTACAGCTCCTACTTATTTGCATTTTCGTATTTTTCACTTTTTAGTGAGCTGACTTGAGGGAGTGGCTGGGCATGATAAACATACTACATTTAGGGAGAAAATGATGGTTGTTTCTTTAAGTCTTGCAGTATTGTGACCAAATACATAAAATTGTCTTGCATTTAAAATGTTTAGAACATTTCACATATTTCATGTTTTTTATGTTTCATTTTTGATAAAGGCCTCTATGATATCAGGAAGGGGAAAAATATATGCTCCTATGTTATGTCTGCTTTATCCCACTAAGCAAAAGGTTAATTAAGTGTTATAGTCATCATAGGAACTACCGTTCTTTTAACTGACTCTAGATACCAAGAAAGAAATTTACAAAAGCACACATGCTAAATTGCACACAGACTTTTTCATGTTTAACTGGTGCACATGCAAAATGTATTGCAAGTGTGCAGTCTCTGGTTTGCACATCCACAAATGTGTGTGCGTGTGCATAAATTTACATTGTTTTCATGCATACAATTTAGTGCACTGATTATCAAAAATGGGGCTGGTAAAGTGGTGGTTATTTCTGAATGTAGTTCTGCTAGTAGGCACAATATTTTGCATCCTACATCAGTGTGTTTCTGTTACAAAAGCTTTTACATTTCTGCCTCCAGCTCATTTTCTTCTTTGTCTCTGTCTTTTCAGGAGACAAGCAGTTCTATTATAACTGCCGGTTCACATTTCTCAGACCAGAACACAGTCTGCTTGGAAATTAGTAGTGGCTTCTGTAGGTAAGGAAATAAATCATCTCCCTCTTTTGTTCATTGTTATTACCAATGGGTACATTTCTGCCCTCAGCTGCACTCATGCAACCCTACTGAAGCCTATGTGATTGAACTCATGTAATTGTGATCAGAATTTGGGGCCCTAATTGTCTAGCAAGATCCTGAATTTATATTCCTTGTATTTATTTCTTGCATGTCTTCTTATTTTAATGATATGTAATATGGTCTCCTCTGCAGTTGTCACAATCATCATCAGAAATTAGTTCCATGAATACTTCCATGATAGAAGAAATCTTTTCAATGAATCACTCTAAGACTATGTTCCTGTTGAACATTATATTTCAGTTCTTTTTGGTTATGCATTTCAAAAGTTCTTGATGTCATACTCAGGGTCTGAATTCTACCAAGGTACATTTTGTTCATTTAAAAATTCTTATGCAACACTTCTAGAGGCATAAAATATGAAGACTGACGGTACTGGAGACTTAAATCTGATGTCTTTCATGAGCACGAAAAAATCATGATCATGGACACATTTAATTTTTGATAAAGTCATTTATACAGTAAAATTTAGATATTTTTGTAATCTATTCAAAAATGAGGAGAAGAACCACCTATGACAGGAAGAGCCTCAAGTGAGAGTTCTGCCCATTGTGAAGAGTAGTTCAAATAAGTCTAGGAAAAGTTTCAGTGGCTAAAGAGTTTATAAAAGTAAAACCTACACAGTGCCATAACATTAAAATCATTCATTGTCATCTTTAATTTTTAACATGAGTGGAATAAAAGTTACAGATTTCAAAACTGAACATGTCTGTAGTGGAAGTTCCTTCCTTCCTCCCTCCCAGAACAAACAAACAAAAAATGTCCAAAAACATGAAAGTAATGCTCCACATGACTAAGTTATTACAGAACTGGGACCTATTATTCTTCATCATTCCCTTTATTTGACTGTTATGTTTCTGTAAAATGTTAAAGAGCTGCCATGCTCCACCTCAAAATCTGCATTTCATTAGTGAGTACTGTGGTTTATGAATACAGTTTGCAAAATGCTTTGAGATCCTCCAGAGTATAAACTATTATGTGACAGATTTGCCACCCATACTCACATTGAATGTGTACCATCTTAGAACTTATCTACATGAATTGGCAATGTTCGCTATGGAGATGTGATTTCTAATGTGCACCAATGTATCATGTACAGGCCCATATAGCCCTTGCTAGTGATCACTAAAAGACCCTTAGTGTGCTTTAACATAGTACATTAACTCACACACACAAACTCACTCTATTTCGTATCAGTTTAGAGGACACATTCCTTTTGGAAGATGTAGTCCACAGTTACTTTTGTGGGGTTCTTACTTAGATATTCCTGCATTGTTCAACTTGAAATTATTAAATTGTTGAGTGCTGGGGAGGGGGAAGAAGCCTGGCAAATGGATACTAGAGGTTTTTTTTGTTGTTTTTTTTTAAATCAGTATTGCCCACACAGTGTTTCAGCTCTGAGTATGTGCAATAAATCTTGCTATACATTTATTTCTAGTTACACTAAGTGCATCGTGGGTCTTTGAAACCCGAGGACACACTGTTGTTTCATGTTTCAGATGCTTTGCCTTTTTCTCTTGCTTGTGTAACTCTACATCTCAGACTATATCTAGTGAGTCAATAACACTGTCTAAATCAAAGCTAAAGATACACCACCCTTTTTTGATTTTGTACTGCCCATCTTCTTTTGTGAAGACTGACTGCTATAATTGAAAAAAAAATTCTAGAGGAGAATGAAATTGCTACTCCCTGTTGTTTTTCACCACTAATTACAGAACTAATAAATATCATTCCTCTAGGTACTCATTGTCCCTCTTCCCTGCCTCTGCCTTCAAACCCCGCCCCCCAGTTTAAAGTGCCAGCTCATCTCCAGTGATACCAATTGAGGCCATTGCAATTTAAGAGAATGTACTTGAGTTGGTTATTACCTCTGCTGACCATTTCTTTAAAACAAATTAGCTTGGTGAAAAGAAGTTATCAGTTGTCCTTTTGCAGGTCTATATTTTAGCCATCATTTTTTTTCCCAAAGGTCTCTCTGATGCCATTTCCTATTCAACATGATCTCTTGTTTCATCAGCTCTCAATGTTTGCTTTCCAATTTCCTCTCTTTTCCTGAATGTCAGACTGCATTGTATCTCTGTTCTCTACCACTATTGCTGCACTTTAGTGACTCTGCTGATTATAAAAGCTTTTTTCTTTAGCTGTGTTTACTAAACACATTACATTCCATTGGCTCAATTTGACTTGACTTCCTACATTATTTCCTGTGGCTGATGACTTTGTCCTTGTTGTAATGAAGTTGTCTACTTTTTTGGTTACTTCATGCTTCAAACTTTTCTATATGGTTTCTGTTTTAATTGTATGTACCTTGAAGTTCAGAATTAAATGTGATGCTGGGAATCTGTATCTTAATAATATGGGCTATGAAATTCTCAGTAGGCCTAGTCCAGTCACTTCAACAAAAACATTCAGTTTCAGGGTTTTCTTAACTAAAGAAACTTTTACAGAAGTCAGCTCCATTATGTGTAACTCATTAGGCAGAGTTTTCATGAACAAAAATCATATTCTCTATCTACAGAATACCTACTTCAACTCTTTAATGCTTTGTTAGTTATAAGAGCATCATTTCACCAGACAGAGCTGTGAAATATATCTGCTAATTTTTATCTGTGAATAATCAGTTTTACTTCTCTTTGTACAAAGTACTTATCTGAACTGATTCAAACACATCAGGCAAATTTCTGCTCATGGATATACACACTGGTTCTCTGGGATGGGGTTTTCAAAAGCACAGTGTTGGCCTATTGGATGTCTTCCTCTATGCTATTTAGTCTTGATGGTATTTCTAGAACTTGCACTGGAATCCAAATTCCAGGTGATGTGTACTAAATAAGGTATGGGACCACATACTGGATGATGAGGGTAAAAAGAAATATTGACTATCTGCTTCAGTTTTGATCATCGTCCATACAGTGCACTGAAAAGGAAGATCCTGTTAAAAAACAAACAAACACGTGTTTGTGTAATTAAGAACTGTATTCTCATGAATATGCACAAGAAAGAAGACTTAAGTGTGCCTTGGCTCAGATCTTTAGGCAGATATTTTTAACAGCCTTGTTGTGGCAATGTATCCAGTATGATACTCCTGGAATAAACCACCTTGCTCCAACTATGTGGAGAAGAGGAGAACTGATTCTATCTCCAGAGGGCTCATAGGTGTACTTATGTATGGAATGGCACTTAATATCATAGTGATGACAGACACCATAGAAATTCAAATAATAACGACAATAAAATCGTAAGTTATGATTACAGGGTTAGCTGTGCTTTAGACCCCATTAAGTCCTTTTTGAGTGCACCCCATAACGGTGTTGGGACTCACTGATTGATTCATGCAGTTACAAATCTTATTTTCTATACATGGTTCAAATACATGACAAAACTCTAGGAGACCTGACCAAATAGAACTAATGCAATCTGTAACATTTCCTGCTTAACAAAATTTGAGACCTGAAGTTGATTTAGAGGTTAATCTTTTTTTATGGAATTAAGAATTCTAAAAGAAAAGCTGCAGAGTTATTGTGAGTTCTTGCAAAAAAAAACTATGCTAGCAATCTGAGTCCCAGTGCTTTTTTTTTTTTTGATGAAAAGTATAGTTTAAAGTATTCCTCTATCAGTTATAGAATTATAGCATTCCCAATGGATAACAAAATAAATTTAATTTCTCTCAATAAAACTGAACTTCAATTGTTTCTTTGCTATGAAGATAAACTTTCCTTATATATTTCACAGGGAATACACTCAAGTATATATGTTATGGATTCTGAATGCTAATAAGATTTCTAATTTCTGCTGCACAACATACATATTTGAAATCTTAGCTAGACAGACAAAGATATATATAGGTCTGAAATCAAAGTTCCTTTCTTGAATCCTTTAGATTTTACAATGTAATGGCTGTCCCTATTTGGATGGCATTTTTTAATGTGTGGCATAGGTATAGGACTGTGAATTTAGCTAACTAGTATACATACATACTTATTCCAGGAGCTATTGAATCCTAATTTTTAACATTTTTTGAGTAATTTCTACTTTGATCTCTGGAAGAACAATGCATTGATTCCTCTTTAATAATAGAGCCAAATTCTGATTTTTGTTACACCCATGCTTCATAGGCTGAAATTATTATTTCAGGGAAGTTAAAGAAATGTCACACAGGGGAAAAAATGTTCTCCTTTGAAATACTAAATGATTTTTTGTGAAATTTACTTTAATTGAGTATAGTTGCCAACCAGTGCCCTCCCACCAAATATTTTGAGCTATATTCTCTCCTTTGCCAACATGTTCTTCCTGCAAGAAAGATGGGATGCTGTGAGGGAGCAAAAGCTCCTTGATTCTCATGGTACATTTATCTTGGCCCACTGGTGTAAATTACAATAACTATGGGGCTTCTTTGATTTACACTGTTTAGCTTTGGTCTCTATGGGATTATGTGCCACTTATGAATTGGTGTAGCACAGGTAATGCTGCATACTGCCCTGCCTCCAGCATGACTGCAACACTTTTCCTCCTTGCCCCACTTCAGGGGGAGACAGCTGTCCATAGGTACAGGCTATATCCTTTATATTACTTGAGAGTCCCTATATGATAGAGAAACTCTCATATGACCAGTCATCAATGTCTAATAGAAGTGAAAGTTCCCTGAGAAGAAGATGATTACTTCCGCAAGGAAGGACAATTTTAAAATGAAAGAACATCTTGATAAATGCAAATGGACATTCAATCAAGATGAGGATACTTTTAGTTGTATAGTGTGTTGCCTCAAGGGGAATAAGGCAACCCTTCAGAAAGGAAAACTTTAGAAATGGTAGGGGGAGATAAAAGGAAAGCCCCTTTTCCCAGAAGAACAGACTCAGCTCCCTTCCGTATCTGTCACTGGTGGATTTAGCTTGCAATAAAGGTGTCCCTCCCTCCCTGTGTGATATAATAAAAATGAAGAAAAGACTAGGTACTATGGTGCAAACAAAGGTAAGTGTATTAAGGGTAAAGGTACAGAAAACTAGAAAAAATAGGGTGAAAGAAACATAAACATACAGTGATTCAGTTACTAGCTTTGAAGCTCAGACCCACAAAACCTCCCTTGGTATTCAGAAGTCAATAAAGAAATCCTAATACAGAAACCTTTCCTACAATTTAAGCACAATAGACACAGCGTACAGATGTGAAGCCCAGGATCTTCTACTCTCCGGCTGATTTAGAGCCTTTCAGGAGGACTACTGGGGAGTCCTGATGACTGTTGGACTTCGTCACAGGCAGGGAGACCCTCTGGGATGATGGACACCAGGAAAGCAGGACCCTCCACAGGTAAGATGGATTCAGTTCACATGGCGGGGAGTGATGACAGGCCTCTCCTTCCTCAACCTCGCTGCGGGATAGATGGTACTCTACTCTCTAGCTCTGGAGCATTAGGAAGACCCGACTGTGCACGCACTGCTGCTTGAATGGACAGCCCTGTGCAGGCTCTAAGCAAGATCTTATATAATCTCTAAGGCGGGAAAAGCTGGTTCAGTCTGGTTTGAGCCAGAGGACTCCAGTGTCTAAATTATAAACAAGTTTGCTTACAAAGATGGAGTCCAAGGGTCATAGTTCATATACTCCATATTAAATTCTATTGAAGCCAATGATTTACTTAATTTTACTTCAAAAATACATTATTAAAATACCTAACTGAACATATTAAACAACATTTTTTTTATACCTAACAAGTGTTTAATAGACTTCCCTCCCAGAATAGTCTAAAATAAATCTACATGGTTTCTCTCATAAAAATATTGTAAGACTTAATTCCTGAATGTCATAAAGTTCTTTGAGATCCTCAGATGGAAGAGGATATGGATATTTTAAATTATTAATTATAGTAATTAATATTCCTATCAATTGGGTTGTTTGTTGGGTGGGAATAAGAGGCTATATTGACTAAAGAACAAATAATAATAGAACTGTTTCTTCTGCTCAGCACTGTCAAGTAACTGAACTGCATGGCTATTTATTAGAAACCCATTGCTGAGGGGTATTTAGATTTTCTTAGGTTTCTTGCTTGGAGATGATGCAAGATAATAACAGCAACAAAAATGATACATTCTATGCCAGAACCTATTGCCGCTCTCTCTGCAGCACCTGCATCTCATTGGATAATAAGCAGATCAAATTGTGGCCTATGAGGAAAAGTAACTACTATTTGAGATCCAAGATTTCAGCACAAATTATAATTTCTCTGCCTGCAATTAGAATTTAAAAGCTCCATTACCACCATGCTGGAAAGTAGACAACTTCGTATTGATGTATCTGTACATTGCTCAAAAAAGTGCTGGGCTATTTAGAGGAACATATAGAAAGACAAGGTACCTAATCTGAAGACTGTATGTGCCTAATTTTAAGTATGAGGCATAAAAGGTGATGCTCAATATGAGTTTGAGCTGGGGATTTTCTTGGGGACAGAAGAAATTTGTTTCATTGTCAATTTTTGTGTTCATTTTTAAACACACTAAGCCTGATTCTTTTTTTCACTGATGTAAATCTCTAGCTACTCACTGAAAATACCATTTATGCTGGTATGAAACTGGTGTAGTTGAGAGAATAATCAGTCTGAGGCTATTTATACAACTAATATATTATCTGCTCTGAGGGATTCATTGTTCTTGCCCCTTTGTCAGTGCCCCTACAGATGCCAGTCTTTTCTATACTGCACCACTAGAATTTTCCATGGAGTTAGTCAGGACTGGTGCTAGGGGTTTTAGCGCCCTAGGCGCACGGCAATTTCGCCGCCCCGTGCCCTGGTCCCATGGCTCCGGTGGAGCTGCTGCAGTCGTGCCTGCAGAGGGTCCGCTGGTCCACGGCTCCGGTGGAGCTGCCACAGTAGTGCCTGTGGGAGGTCCACCGGAGCTGCGGGAGCAGCCGACTGTCTGCAGGCACGACTGTGGCAGCTCCACTGGAGTCGCCTGCCACCCCCTCCGGCAAAATGCCACCCATCAATAATCCTGACGCCCTAGGCGATTGCCTAGGCTGCCTAAATGGAAGCGCCGGCCCTGGAGTTAGTCCTCCCTGTCCTTCAGAGAAGCAATTGCAGCTTTTGCAAACTGTAGATATCAAAAAGGACTGTTAAATATTGCAAAAGCGTAGCCAATTTATAACACTGATAAAATTTTGTGGATTCCCCTGACCCTACCGGGCAGCATATTTTTGTGTTCCCTAATGGAATCCATGACCATTCAATGGGACAAATGCCTTTTCTTCCTTCCTGGAAATGAAAAGCTAAAGGAAATTCCTTTATTGCATCCCTGCCCTTTGAAGATTATTGACCAAAAGAAACATTTCTGAGATCAATTTCAAGAAAGCTGCCATTGCTGACACCCGGTTCAGTGATGCAATGCTTGAAACACTAGTGGCAGCTGCCATTCAGTCTGCACTTGGATTTTACTAAACTAGCATTTCTAACCAAAAGTGGAATTAGCAACATCCATCCTAGATAACCCTACGTGAAAGTATTCTGACTCTCAATAGTTTTGTTTTACTCTCATTCAATGTATAATGATGAAGTCACTCAAAATATATTGGGACATCACTCCTTATGCCCATGATTGTGAATATTTTTGCATCAGTTCTGCTGAACATTGTTCTTAATTTTGGGTTTCTAATATGTTTTAAAAACTTAAGATGCAAAGGAGAGGGAAAAGAAAGATTGTGTGATGGTTCAAATGTCTTTTATGTAAACATGCTTGCAGCATCTGTATTTTCCATTGCTGAGGCTTCTGTATTTTATGTCAGAGACCACACTACTCTATCTCAGTCAGTGGTTAGCCAGCCAATAATTTTTTACATAAAAACAATTGACCAGCTAGGAGGTCAATAGTGCAAAACTGTTATAGATCACATTGCTCTCTCCTAATCAATTGGACTATGTTAGGCAATCCAAGGTTGTAATAATACTTTACATACAGACTAGCATAATTTAGAGATACAGATCAATTGATATTTGGAAATTAAGACACATAAGCGACATGGAACAGGCTGTTTTTTGGGTTTTTTACAAGTTTTATAAGAGTACATATCTAGGTTCCTATTGTACCATATCATGACCTGTATACCATAGATAATTTTGGGCAAAGATAGCCTGATTGTCTCATCATCACACCAATATAACTCCATTAACTTCAGGATACTCCTAATTTATGCTGGTATAAATGAGAGGAGAATTGGACCCAGAATTTCTTTCAATCACATCAGAATGTTTGTTTCTCAAATAGTTATTTGCCCCCCTTCAATTTATAGATAGTGATCTAAAATTAAGAATTGTTGGTTTTGCTGAATAGTTTGTACTTTGTTTTCTCTCAGTGTTATTTACTTGTAGCGATTGTCAGGTCTTAAATCGTATTGGGTAGGATGACTATATTTCCCTATGCTGAATATGGGATACCTAGTAAAATTACTTGTATTCAAGTGAGTTCAACAGCAATCAATCAGAACTGTGCAGTACAAACATTCAAATTATCATCAAGTTGACTGAACTCCTGTTAAAAAGAAATATTGCATAGTTGGATTTTTATTTACCTTATCTTTAAGGATTTAGGGTTCACATGGGTTGGAGTGACACACACACACCCCCACACATCTATTCTCCCACACACACACAGGGAGAGGTTACACACACACTCCACTACACTTCTCTCACATGGAGGGGAGGGGTAACCTACTGACCTGACCCTCCATACATGGGTGCCATGTTTGTAGAAATTTTGGTGGTGCCCAGAACCCGCCCCCGCCCAAACTCTGCCCTGCCCCCAAACTCCACCCCCCACCTGTCCAAGGCGCTGGGTGGGAGTTTGGGTGAGGGAGGAGGTCTGGGGTGCAGACCCTAGGCTGGGCAGAGAATTGGGGTGCAGGATGCAGGCTCTGGGAGGGAGTTTGGGGATGGGAGGGATGCAGAGGGATGGGATGCAGGTGTGAAGGCTGTGGGGTGTGGGATGTGGCTGCAGATGAGGGGTTTGGCATGTGGGAGGGGTTCAGGGTGAGAGTAGGGGTGTAGGGAGTGAGGGCTCTGGGGCCGGCAATGAGGGATTTGGGGTGTGGGAGGGGCTCAGGGCAAGCGTAGGAGTGTGGGGGATAAGGGCTCTGGCTGGGATTGGGGATGAGGTGTTTGGGAGGCTGGATGGGCTCAGGACTAGGGTAGAGGGTTGAGGGTGCAGTGGGGGGGCTCTGGGGTGGGGCAGAGCTTGGGATGAGTTTGGGGTGCAAGCAGGCTGTTCTGGGACAGGGGATAGAGAGGACTTCCCCCAGCCCTTTCCCTGCCAGCAGCAGCAAGCTCTGGGGGAGGAGCACTGTCACTGTAGCCTCACTGGGGTGAGGGATGGGGCTGCCTCCTTGCATGGGGAAGGAGTGGTGACTGCGGGCAGAGGGGTGCCCCCCTGTGCTGCTTGAGGGTCCTGCCGGAAAAGGGAAGGGTTTGAGGGGGCAGGTCAGGCTCAGAGTCAGTCCGTCCTGGCCGTGGAGTTGGGGTGCACTAGGACCCTGCGGCAGCAGTTGCTGGGCGGCAACATGGAGCTGCTCAGGGAAGAGACAGTCAGTGATTCTCTGCTCCCAGGCCGGGAAAGACAAGCGGGGGGGCAGGGCCCGGGGGCAGCAAGTCGGGGCCGTGGAACACTCGGGGGAGGTGTGTGTGGGGGGGGCACCCGGCGCCACATATTGCTGGAGCTGGGCCCCTGGTTCTGAATATTGCTGGTGCCCGAGCACCACATGGCTATGGAACTCGCCGCCTATGCCTCCGTACCCAGAGCTCTCTGCCCTCCATGCCTGGCTAGGCCCCTGGGACAGATCTTCCTCTTCTGGTACCTGGCGCCAGGTCTTTCTGAGACAACATGTGTGTAGGAGGCATAGGGCTTGTCTCCCGGAGGCTACTTATGCCAAACCGGGAGATTTTAGGTGCTAAAAGTCCAGCAGCACAGCAGGGCTAAGGCAAGCTCTATGCCTACACTGGCCCGTGCCACTCCCAGAAGTGGCCGGCATGTATCTGTGGACCATGGGAGAGGCCATGGGGTCTCTGTGTGCTGCCGGCCGCCTCAAGCGCTGACTCCATAGCTCCCATTGGCTGGGAACTGTGGTCAATGGGAGCTGCGAGAGAAGAGCCTGCAGGCAGGGGCAGCACACAGAGACCCCCCCCCCCGTTCTCCCCTGCAGGGGCTTCAGCGATGTGCGCCAACTCTGCAGCTCCCACTGGCCTGGGAGCTGTGAGGGGGGTGCCTGCAGGCAGGGGCAGTGAGAGGAGACACCTGCCCCCCTGCCTAGGAGCCACTGCTAGAGGGATGTGCTGGTTGCTTTTGGGAGCTGCCACCCCACCTCTCCTGCACTCCAACCCCTTGCCCCAGCCCAGAGCCTGCACCTCACACCCAAACTCCATCCCAGAGTCTGCACCTCCTCCCGCACCCAAATTCCTCCCAGAGCCAAATCGCTCACCCCCTCCCACACCCAAACTCCCTCCTTTAGCTCACACCCTGCATCTGCTCCCACACCCAAACTGCCACTCAGAGCCCGCGCTGCCTCCCACACCCCAACCCCTTGCCCCAGGCCAGTGAAAGTGAGTGAGGGTGGGGCATAGTGAGTAATGGGGGGAGGGGGTGGGGCTTCGGTGAAGGTGTGGGGCAGGAGGTGGGATAATATTGTTTGGGTTTGTGCAATTAAACAGTTGGCAACCCTAGGGGGGCACGCAGGGTCACATGACCCCTCCCACCCCACCCCAGATTTCTGCCAGGGTTCACTCCAGAACATGGCTAGCAGCAGCTTTTCGGCATTGTGTGGCAGGGTAAGAACGGGAGCTGTTTTCAGCCACAGGGGAGGAGGAGAAGGTGGGGAAGGGATAAACTGGGCAGCGTCTTTGCAGAGCTCATCTCTTCTCTTCCTCTCACCCACACCATGTGGCTGAAGCAGCTTGTCCCTTCCTGTCTACACAGTGTCGAAAGGCAGCTAACAYCTCCAGGATGTTGCTGGCCACCAACATAACCATAAGAACATAAGAATGGCCCTACTGGGTCAGAGCAAAGGTCCATCTAGCCCAGTATCCTGTCTTCCGACAGGGGCCAGTCCCAGGTACCCCAGAGAGAATGAACAGAACAGATAATCATCAAGTGATCCATCACCTGTTGCCCATTCCCAGCTTCTGGCAAATAGAGGCTAGGGACACCATTCCTGCCCATCCTGGCTAATAGCCATTGATGGACCTATCCTCCATGAATTTATCTAGTTCTTTTTTGAACTCGGTTATGGTCTTGGCCCTCACAACATCCTCTGGCAAGGAGTTCAACAGCTTGACTGTGCGTTGTGTGAAGAAATACTTCCACTCTTGGCTAGCAGGGCCCTGTGCCCAGTCGCATTTCCTGTTCCTCCTGCTACAGCATGGGCAGGAAGGGGTTAAGACCTAAGGATGTATTGTGCACAAGGGCCCAGGAAACCTGACTGCAGGGGCTTCAGCAAACTCAGCCAGAAAGGTGGCTCAGCAGGGAAGGGTACCTAGGGGGATGGAGCAGCTTTGCAATCCCTGGGGGTCTGAAGAGGATGCTAAACTACTGCCCTGGGGGCTGCTGTGGTGCCTGCAGGTTCGGGGCATGAATAGGCTGGAAATTGCTTTCCCCTGCCACTCCAGAACTTAGCTGAGGGGCAAAGAGGCTTCCCCGTGCCAGCTCTGTGCCGGGCTTTGGCACAGGCAGGGCTTGGCTCCTCGTGGCCAGCACCCCATGCCAGAGGGCCTTGGGCTTTCCCAGGGTGCCAGCCTAGCCAGAGGCAGTGGAGAAAGGAAGGAACCAGCCAGACAGACTGTTGGTGAGCTGAGCACTTCAACCAGGAGCTGGCTCTCCGCACAGTGCTGGGAGCTAACATGTCCCACCAGCAGGGATATGGAGGAGCAGCGGGGCTGAGGAGTGGAAGGGGCAAAGCAGGGAGAGGACACTGAAAGGGGGAGCATGTAGAGGGCTGATGGATGGGTAGCAGAGGCAACGTGTAACAGGCTGCCACCGGGCAACTGCCAGCACTCACCAGCCACTGCAGCTCGCAGCACGCAGCCAGTGCTGGCTGGAAACGGGACTGGGCCCAGGGCCCTGCTGGCTGAGAGCTGGCATGCAGCAGGGGCTGTGCTGATGGACCAGCAGGAGGAATATCTGGCCCCATGCACTGCATCTTCGTCCTGCCACCAGCCTTACGCACCCACACCCACCATTGGCCATGGGACCCCACCCCCTACTCACCGCTGGTGGGCAGGTGGCTGACAGGCAGGGATCTGGCCAGCAGCAGGACCTGCCAGTACTGATGTAGAGGAGACAGAAAATATGGGACAATTTGCCCATTTTTAAGAAAAAATCAGGACACCTGCAGGAGAGCTTAAATATGGGACTGTCCCTTTAATAATGGGACCTCTGGTCACTCTAGCACTGGGCCTCATTCTGATCTTATTTCCACCAATGTAAATTAGAAATAGAACCATTGAAGTCAGTGAATGGCCTGGATCCACAAAGGGACTTAGGAAATGTGTACAGTTGATATTTAAGATGATGTATGTGTGTGTATACACTGAAAATATGTTTTAAAGTCTGTGTTCAAGGCATAGTTGACAAACAGGTTTCTGCCAAAGGATATCTATTCACCTGTCTGCCTCAGTTCACATGTAAATTAAGCATTGTAAGCCAACACAATGGAAGCCCTATTTACATGCAAAGTCCACATGAGTATGTAAAGTCAACATGAAGACAGGGAATAAGTATCCAGGGAGTAAACCCTGGGAGGTCATCCTGCTAGTCTGTCTCTGGATAGTCTATCTCTGTTAGTGATCCACAATCAGGAACCCCTCTCCTGGGGTCAGGTGCGTTAGGCACCTAATTTCTTGTAAGAATGGGTTAGGTACTTGCTTCAGTTCACAAAAGAGGAGGGGAATACCCACCTTATTAGAGAATTGAACCTAGTCTCCCACATCCCAGGTGAGTCCTCTATCCACTGACTAAAAGTTATAAGGTCGGTGGTGACGGTGGCAGCAGTAGATCTTGAATTAGACCTGAACCAGTAGACAGCCTCTGAGCATGCCTTCCAGATGACATATGTAAATATAGGTGCCTACAGGGTTAGGTGGCAGGGGTTTTGTGAATCACAGGAAAGCCTAAAACTAGGACCCCTATGTCTGGGGTTTAGAAGCCTAAATGCCTTTGTGGAAAGCTGGGCATGGATCTTTAACTGGTGTAAATCAGCTTAGATCCATCAATTTCAATGGAGCTACACTTGTTCCAGCTGAGAATTTGGCTTGTTATTATGCTGGGATAAAATTAATGTGAGATCAGAATTAGGCCTACAAATCAAGTTATTAATGGTTTAGAAAAGCAGTTGGGACTGCACTCGAAGTGCCAGAGTGGGGAATCAGCCTTGACACTCCCATATTCCATGACTTTTCAAAAATAATCTCTAATGGCTCAGATATCTCCGCAGTCAGCTCCTTGAGTGTTCTAGGATGTATTTCATCAGGCCGTGATGACTTGAAGACATTTCACTTGTCGAGATAATGTGTTCTTTTCCTATTTTAGTATCAGATCCTACCTCATTTTCACTGGAGGTCACTATGTTAGATGCCCAATCACTACTAAACTTTTTGGTGAAACATGAAAAAAAAGTTATTTAGTACTTCTGCCATTTCCACATGTTTTGTTATTGTTTTCCCAATCCCCCACCCCCATTGAATAACACACCTACCCTGTACTTGGTCTTCCCCTTGCTTCTAATGTATTTCTAGAACATTTTCTTGTTACATGATCATTTGTGGTGCTAATACAACTTCATAGTGTCTATTATATCAGAAATAAAACAAAAATTGACACTACTTTTAGAAGTGATACAGCTCCACATTGTGATCCCAGTCCTGAAAACTTTTACCCATGTGTGTAATCCTTGTGCAAATAGAACCACTGAAGTCAATAGGACAGTTTGAACAACTAGGCTTTTCAAAATCAAGCCCAGTAATGCTACTTCTATATACTTCTCTCAGGCTACACTTACAGTCAAACCTGCACTATATATCATTTGTCTCATAGTTTCTACCCTGTTAGCAACATCAGCATTATTATTATTTCCCACAGCAAGCAAGGCGGGAGAGCCTATTCAAGTTAATGCTGTCTCTCTCAGCTTTGGCCTGTGCTGCCCATGGGCTTGGAACATGCATGCAGTGAAATGGTGTGATGCAGAGTGTGGTTGAGCTTCTAGCTCTCTCCTCTTCTCAGCTTGGCCCACCCCTGCAGGACCCATGGAGCCTCTATCCCATAGAAACCCTACAACCTAGATCACAGGCCTGTGCTCCCAAACCCTCTCATAGAAGTGAAGAGGAGCATTTTGGGACTTAAACTGCATATGTTCTGTATGGTGACACCTCTAGTATTAACAGCACTGTTTCTCTTACAACATCACTTTGAAATGTATGACAAGTACTTTGGAATGGGATAATTTATTAATGGCAATTAGAGATGGATTCAAGCCAAAATACTGTCTTCAAGCCCACCAGAACTTTGAGAAAGGATAGATCTGGATCCATATTTCATCGTTAGGGCCTACCACTATGCAGACTGAACAAGAACACTGAATGTGGACATCTTCAAACATGGGGAAATTCAGACTCCCCTCAAAGCTTCAGTGCATCTCTTAAAATAAATTACTATATAAACACGATTTCTGTGATTTTCTTCTGCTCGTCGTCATGCTTTGGCTGTGGCACTGAATGCTTCTGAGATAACATTCAATAGTTATTTTCAACTTAATTTTTTGGGGGTATTAGCTGGATGGGGTCACCATACAGAACATATGCACAAGGATTACACACATGGATAAAAGTTTTCAGGACTGGGATCACAATGTGGAGCTGTATCACTTCTAAAAGTAGTGTCAATTTTTGTTTTATTTCTGATATAATAGACACCTGTATTCTGTGGTGCTATGAAATTCATGAGCGTGCCTCTTTATATCAGATATGAAAACAAAAATTGACACTACTTTTAGAGTGGATACAGCTCTTGTGATTCCCAAGTCCTGAACCCCTTTTATCCATGACTGGTTATGCTATCCGATTGTTGCATGTGTTTCTGTATGGTGAACCCATCCAGCTACTACCCCCAAAAAAATTAGTTTGAAAATAACTATGAATGTTATGCTCAGAAGCATTCAGCTGCCACAGGCCACAGCCATGACGACGAGCAGAGAAGAAATCCAGAATTGTTTTAAGATTAGTTACTTTTTTAGAGATGCCCTGAAGCTTTGAGGGGAGTCTGATTTTTCCTCCCATGTTTTGAAGATTGTCCAATTCAGTGTTCTTGTTCGGTCTGCATAGTGAGAAGGGGGTGGGGGTAGGCCCTAACGATGAAATATGGATCAGTCTTATCTTCTCAAGTTTCTGGTGGGCTTGAAGACGTAATTTTGGTTTGAATCCATCTTACTTGCCATTATATTAAGTATATCCTTCCAGTACTTTCTACATTTCAAAGTGATGTTGTAAAGAAACAGTGCTGTTTAATTACTAGAGGGTAGATCACCGATACGACTTGCCAGTGTTGAAGTCCCAATGCTCCTCTCACTTCTATGAGAGGGTTTGGGCACGGCCTGTGATCTAGGTTGTAGGGTTTCTGTGGCGTAGGGGCTCCCTGGGTCCTGCAGGGGTTCGGCCAAGCTGAGGAAGAGGAGAGAGCGTAGACGTCAACCACACTCTGCATCACCACCATTGTCACTGCATGGCCTGTTCCAAG
>NC_133775.1:41951632-41955918 GCF_003597395.2 Chelonoidis abingdonii | reverse complement strand
TGTAACAAGAAAATGTTCTAGAAATACATTAGAAGCAAGGGGAAGACCAAGTACAGGGTAGGTGTGTTATTCAATGGGGGTGGGGGATTGGGAAAACAATAACAAAACATGTGGAAATGGCAGAAGTACTAAATAACTTTTTTTTCATGTTTCACCAAAAAGTTTAGTAGTGATTGGGCATCTAACATAGTGACCTCCAGTGAAAATGAGGTAGGATCTGATACTAAAATAGGAAAAGAACACATTATCTCGACAAGTGAAATGTCTTCAAGTCATCACGGCCTGATGAAATACATCCTAGAACACTCAAGGAGCTGACTGCGGAGATATCTGAGCCATTAGCGATTATTTTTGAAAAGTCATGGAATATGGGAGTGTCAAGGCTGATTCCCCACTCTGGCACTTCGAGTGCAGGAAGCGGGGGCCTGCAAGGATTTTAAAATTAATGCTAGCCACTCCAGGCTTGTATTAAACCCCCAGGGTTACAGCTTTTCTCTGACCTTGGTGTGGTAAACGCTGCCACCACCCAAGTGAAAAACTGCCTCTTGTAACTCCTGGAAAAAGTCACTGAGAAGTTCTCCCTGAGGCCCCTTGGCTTTTCCACCCCTCCCTCGGAGAAGCCAAGAAAGAAAACAAACAAAAGGGAAACCTAGCTGTTGCCACCAGCTAATTGAAAAACATATGCACAGACCTTTTAAGACAAAAAAAATCAGATTCTTAAAAAAGATAAATGTTATTGAAAACAAAAAGAAAGAAAATACACTTGGAACTTAAGCTTTTGCTAGATTTTAAAAGAGCAATTCCAAAAATTAAGCACCCAAAATAGCTTTCTTAGGGGGTTCAGCTTAAAGGTTACATGCAAATAAAAGCATTTGGGTTTAGTACAAAGGAGTTCACAAGCCTTCCAGAAAATAACAGAAATAAACCTAATCACATCTATTTAAACATTCCCTGTCCCAACGAATCCTTCTAGGTATGAACAATGAACTTTCACATCTGGTCCAAACTTCACACAGTATTCCAGCTGCCCCCGTCTCTTCAGCCTAGAGAGAACAACAGAGAGAGAAAGGGAAAGCTTTTTCCCCCATTTTAAAAATTCTAGCCTTCCTATTGGCTCTTTTGGTCAAATGCTCACTCCCTTTTCTTTACCTGGGGGACTTTTTAACCCTTTACAGGTAAAGCAAGCAACCATCAAGAGGGACTTTATAGCTAACTGGCTGGCTGGGTCCATAAAAGGAAGCTCTGCTCCAACTTCATTTATCACAGGGAGAGATTCCAGAGGACTGGAAAAGGCTAATCTATAAAAGGGAGAATAAACAAAATCTGGAGAATTATGGACCAGTCAGCTTAACTTCAGTACCCAGAAAGATAATGAGGCAAATAATTAAGCAATGGGTTTGCAAACACCTGGAATATAATAAGGTGATAAATAATGATAAGCATAGATTTGCCAAGAACAAATCACGTCAAACCAACTAATACCTTTCTTTAACAAGCCTTGTGGATGGCGGGGAAGCAGTAGATGCGATATATCTTGACTTTAGTAAGCCTTTTGATACTGTCTCACATGACCTTCTCATAAACAAACTAAGGAAATACAGCCGCCTAGACAAAGCTACTATGAAGTGGGTGCATAACTGGTTGGAAAACTGTTCCCAGATACTGGCTATCTGTGCTGGGGAGAGCTTCTCCCAAGCTGATGCCGCTCTACTCACATCCCACATCAAAGCACTGGCCGTGCAATCGCTTGAAATTCCAAGTTGCCATCTTCTAGATACCTAACTCGATGGCGTCCAATCCCCAATAAATTCCTTTTACCCGTTAAGCTTATAAATAGGATAAGATATTTGTATTTGATGAGAATAGGCTGTTTATTACCGTATAAGCTTTACCAGGGTTAACTCAAAGTTTCACCCTCTTAACACTGTATAGCGAGATAATGCACAGCTGTCTGGCTCCCTGCACACGACACACACCAAATATAATACTACTCTGGTTATAAAGTGTTTATTAAGAGACAAAAAGTAGATTAAGGGTCAAACATACAGACAGACAAAAGTGAATTACAAAGGCAAAATAACTAAGAATGCTGCGATAGCCTTATACAGTAAGAACTAATGACAGGCATAATCGACCCCAGAGATGTTCCAAAGCTCTTACAGACTAGATTCTTCCTACTCTAGTCCAGCAATCACTACAACAACCGTAGCTACTGTATGGTTCAGTTCGATATGAAGTAGCACCTCCTCCGTGTCCGCTCAAAAAAATGGCAAGGTCAGGGGCTTAAACAAGACTTCTTAGAAACTCCCCCCCTCCGATGCAGAACCAGCTCCAAGAATGAGTTTTGGGTCACATGGCAGTCACATGTCCATGGCATAACTCAGTTCCTTACAGGACATGCACACTCCCAGGAAAGCTTCAAGATGTGGATTAGCATCTCTCAAAGTTTATTGTAGCTTAGATGTTCTTGATGGGTCACTGTACTGAGGATGTCTTTTCTCAGGAAACTGACCACTGCTTTCTCTGAGGCTACTTGAAAATCAAAACAAGGTACAAACCAATATTCATAAACTTTGAATAAAAAAATGTACATTCAAACAATAGGAATGAATAATAATCCAGGTAGATCAAACCTTTGCAGAGATATGTTACATGGTAGTATTCAGCATAAACATATTCCAGTTAATGTATATTTACCTCATAAGTGTAATATGACAAAGAGCATATGGGGTTAAAGTACAGGGACCTAGCGTCCATGCAAGCCTACTGAAATCAGTCCAGCAGAAGGCACTCATAGATAAACAAGAGCACATGAAAGAGAAAGCCTAAGTTTTCATGCTCCAATACTCACAGAGCACACTTTAAAAAATAGTTCCAATTCCAGAGGATTTCTACGAATACGATGGAAGACCCATACATTGCCTCTGATCAGGGGAATAAACAATCACCATGTGAAATATTAAAGAACAGAAAACAGCCAATGCTCGACAATAACATATCCTGAGCTGTGGCCACCTTCAAGAAGCAAGAGGGAGAACAAACAAACAGGAGTCAATAGGCTTTCCTTCGCCACTGGATATGTGACTCCGGACCTGATGTTGTGGGGAAATGCACCATCACATCCGGAACTGCCCCAGAAGGGGGAGATGAGGTGAGGAGACCAATGATAGCTAACCACAATTAGAAGGATTATCCGACAGGTGTTTGTTCTTACCAGTGTGGTGTTATGTAGTTTGATCAAGTGAGCTTGAATGCCTTTTAGATACAACTCTCAGGGCAGCTTCCTGCTTTCAAATGACAGTGACTCAGTATGGTTCTTTAATGTGCCCGCATACGGCTGCTTCTCCTGCATGATTACAGACTTTACCCTGACAAAAACCCAGACGAGTTCCCATTAGGCAAAGAAAGATTGCCTGCAGTTCATATGCCTGAGTGCTCTATATACTATGCAGGTCCATATCATGAAATATGACCTGTATCAGTCCCTGTTATTACGATATGTTAGGCAACAAAATGCTCTTTTATGTTGCTTTGCAGGTTAATTGGAAGAGATGAAAACCAATCAAGGTATTGAAAAACATGTGAGCTTAAATGGGTTACCCCAACCAGCAATAGCCAAAAAATTTAAGTTGAAAAAAAATTTAAGTCGTTATCTCAGAGCATTCAGCTGCCATAGCCAAGCATGATGATGATCGAAAGAAATCAACAGAAATCGGTTATATAGTATTATTTTAAATAAATAAAGGCTGACTTTTGATTGTTATTGTATTGTGTGTGCACTGTGGCTCGATCTCAGGTTGGAACAATTATCTTTCCAACTTTCTCATTGACCATAGAATTTTTCATTTTGGAGGACTGGAAGAGACCTCAAGAGGTGTTCTAGTCCAGTCCCTGCAACTCAAGGCAGGACTAAGTATTATATGACCATCCTTGAGTGAATGATTGTCTTAACCTGGTCTTGAAAAACTCCAATGGTGGAGAATTCCACATCTCCCTAGGCAAATTCATTCCAGTGCTTATTACCCGGACAGTTAGGAAGTTTTTCCTAAATGTCCAAACCTAAATCTCCCTTGCGCAATTTAAGAGCCCCATGGCTTCTTGGTCTTATCCTCAGAGGTTAAGGAGACCAGAAAAAGATCCTTCCTTGTAACAACTTTTTAGTGTAACTTGAAAACTTATGTCCTCTTAGTCTTCATCTTCTCCAGGACGTAACAAACCTAATTTTTCAGTCTGTCCCTGATGGGTCCAAGTTTTGTAGTCCCGTATACATTCTTGTTGCTCTTCTC